>NW_006408720.1:1000818-1024832 GCF_000296735.1 Chrysochloris asiatica | reverse complement strand
TTGTATTTTTTTTTTTTTAACATTTTATTCCTTTTGTGATAAATAAGAATGAGAAGCTCTACCATAGTTTCTCTCAAGTATCATTACACATTTCCTACCAGTCTCTCTGGGACATTCCAGTGAATACCTTTCAGTAGTGGTGACAGTGGTAATGGTACTGGGCACCATTTAATCCTTTTAGTCTCAGAATCCTCGAGAATGATGTTCAAATGTGTTATATTCATCCATTGGACTAAATGATCCCAAGCATCTTCAATTTTCATCAGTCTTCTTTATTCTGTGCATGTGGATGAGCTTTTAAGGTCCCAAACACTACTCACCAAAGTAGGATGTAGTGCATTGTTTTTGTAGACTATGGTATGCCAGTTGACAATGGTGTCCCTAAGACTATGGTCCAGAAACTCATTATCTGAAATTGTTTGATAATATCTCAGAAGCTGTCATCAATTGGCTTACTACATGCTCTACCAATCATCTGTCAGTTTGTCATACTGTGGTGGCTTGCATATAGTTAGGATACTGAAATCTATGCCAACCAGTATTATAATTACTAACAAGGTATACCAATGGTGGATAATTTTAGCTGAGTTTACAGACTAAGGCAGACTAGAAAAAGATCAAAATAGATGTCAAAAGAGACAGTGAAACTTTATGTCCTGTGCTGAGATGCTAGAGCAAACAGAAGAAATGAAGGGCAAGTCAAAAAGACAAAGTTGAATATTATAAAGAAATGTGCAAAGATATAGAGTTAGAAAAACTAAAGGAAAGAACAAACTCAGCATTTTTAAGATGAAAGAACTGAAGAAAAAAATCAAGCTTCAACTTGCAACATTGAAAAATTCTAAGGGCAAATATTCTCCTCCAACACTATAACTCAAATGTGTTGATTCTTCTTCAGTCTTCCTTATTTACTGTCAAGCTTTCACATGCATATGAGGCTATTAAAATACCACTACTTGGTTCAGGTGCACCTTAGTATTCAAGCTGACATTTTTGCTCTTCAACACTTTAAAAAGGTCTTGTGCAGCAGATTTGCCTAATGCAGTATGCCCTCTGATTTCTTGACTGTTCTTCCATTAGTGTTGATAGTTAACCCAAGAAGAATGAAGTACTTGACAACTTCAATCTTTCCTCAGTTGATAAGAGTGTTTTGTTTTGTTTTAATTATTGTGGATTCATCTATTTCTTTTTACAAATCTATTACAGTTTGCTCTATATATGTTGGAGCTCTTTCATTGGTAGCATAGATATTTATTATGGTTATGTCATCTTGTTCAATTGTCCCTTTAATCATGACATAATGCCTATCTTTATCTATTATGCTGGTTTTTGCCTTAAAGCTTATTTTTCAGAGATTAGTACAGCCACTTCTGTTCATTTTTTATTGCAATTAGCTTGGTATATTTTTTTCCATCCTTTGACTTTTTATCTGTTTTTGTTTCTGTGTGTAAGATGTGTCTCTTGCAGACAGCATATTGAAGGATCTTGTTTTCTTATCCATTCTGCCACCCTACATCTCTTAACTGGTGCGTTTAATCCTTTTACATTCAGTGTAACTATTGATTGTTGTTGTTGTTAAGTACTATGGAGTTGGTTCCAACTCATAGTGACCCTGCACAGGGTTTCTGAGGCTGTAAATCTTTATGGGAGCAGACTGCCTCATCTTTCTCCTGCAGAACCGCTGGTAGTCTCAAACTGCTGACCTTGTGGTTGGCAGCCCAACTCGTAACCACTACGCAATAGGTATGGATTAATTGCTGCCATTATGTTTGTTTGGTTTTTGTGGCATTGCTGGTTTTCTATTCTGTGTGTCTTCCTTTGCTGAGTTAAAAATATGGAACGCTTCATGAATTTGTGTGTCATCCTTGCACAGGGACCATGCTAATCTTCTCTGTATCATTCCAATTTTAGTATATGTGTTGCTGAAGTGAGCACTAGCCATGGTATTTTAAATACCCTCATATGCATGTGAAAACTGGATAATGAATATAGAATACATTAGGAAAATTGATGTATTTGCATTTTGGTGTCGGAGGTGAATATTAAAGGTATCATGGAAGGTATCCAGAAGAACAAACAAATCAGTATTGGAAGAAGTACATGCTGAATGCTCCTGAGAAATCTGATGGCCAGACTTCATCTCTAATATTTTGGACATATTATCAGTAGGAACCAGTCCCTGGAGAAGTACATCATGCTTGGTAAAGTGTAGGGGCAGAGAAAAAGTGGGAGACTCACAACTAGATGGATTGGCATAGGAGCAGCAACAATGGACTCAAGTATAGCACCAATTGTAAATAGGCACAAGACTAGGTGGTGTTTCTTTCCATTATACATAGGGTTGCTATGAGTGGGAGCTAACTTGATGGCACTTAACATCAACAATTCAAAAACAGCTGCAATGGTACACTGCTAGGGAATTGTCAGAGGGTCAAGCTGGATTCAGATGAAGATATGGAATGAGGGATAACTTTGCTGGTGTCAGATGGATATTGGTTAAAAGCTGAAAATTCCAGAAAGATGTTTATCTTTGTTTTATTGACTATTAAAAGGCTTTCAATTGTGTGCATCATGACAAACTTTTGAAAACATTTTGGAAAATGAGTATTCCAGAGCACTTAATTATGCTCATGAGGAACCTGTAAATATACAAAAAGGCAGTTGTTCAAACAGAACTAAAGGACACTGTATGGTTTAAAATTAGGAAAGGTGTGTACCGGCTGTATGCTTTGACCATACTGATTCAACCTGTATGCAGAAAATATAATAAAACAAGCTAGGTTAAATGTAGACAAATGTGGTCTCAGGATTACAAGAAGACTCCTTTTCAACCTGTGAAATGCAGATGATACAACCTTGTTTGCTGAACGTGAAGAGGACTTGCAATACTTACTGATGCAAATATAACACTATAGCTTTCAGTATGCAATGTACCTCAATTAAAGAAAACAAAAATCCTCATAACTTTCCCAGTAAATAAAAACATGATAAATGGAGAAATGATTAAAGTGCTCAAATATTTCATTTTGCTTGGATCCACTATCAACACTCATGGAAGGAGCAGTCAAGAAATCAAACATTGTATTGCATTAGACAAATCTGCTGAAAAAGACTTCTTTAAAGTGTTGAAGAGCAAAGATATCAGTATGAGGGAAAAGGTGAACCTGACCCAAGCCAGGGTATTTTCAAAAGCTCTATATCCATGGGAAAGTTGGACAGTGAGTTAGGAAAACCCTAGAAGAATTGATGTATTTGCCTTATGGTATTGGAGAAGAATATTAAAAGCACAATGGGCTTCCAAAAGAACAAACAAATCTTTGTTGGAAGAAGTACAATTAGAATGCTCCTTAGAAACCATGATAGTGAGACTTTGTTTCTCATTCTTCGGACATATTATCAGGAGGAATCAATCTCTGGAGAAGGACATTATGCTTGTTAAAATGGAGGGTCCACAAAAAAAGAGGAAGAACCCCAGACAAGAAGGATTGGCAGAGTGGCAGCAGCAATGGGTTCAAGTTTAAAATGATTCTGAGGATATCGTAGGACCAGGCAGGGTTTGATTCGGGCAGTGTGCTTAAGGGCACTATGAATCAGAACTGACTTGATGACACAAACAAAAACAATAGTGTTCCACTACATTCAAAGGTGTGATTCCAGCTAAGGTAACACCTGCATACAAATATCCTCTTTCAGACCCTTATATAATTGTGGGTATTCCTCCCATACTCATTAGGCTTGTGTGTCTGTCCATGTAGCTACCTGCAGAACACTTGTTCCAAGGTTGTTTTTATAGCACTAAAACCCTCTTTCTTTTATTCCTTGTATCATCCCTTTGTCTTCATCTGTCTTTATTATTTCTATCAAGTTCTGTCTTCTTATATATCGCCCTACCCACCACCTGAGTTAAACATGTGTTTCCACTCTTGCCAGTGAATTACTTTCCCTTCCTCCCCACACCTGACAACTATCAAAGAATGTTTCATTTGACATGGAAACCTTTTCTTGGGTTGTTACAATAGTGGTCTCATAAAATATTGGTTCTTCAGTCATTGACTAATTTCACTCAGCATAATGTCCTCCAGGTCCATCTATGCTATAAAGTGTTTCATAAATAACATCATTTTTCTTTATCACTGCATAGTATTCCATTGTGTTGTGTGTATGTATCAAAGTTTGTTTATACATTCTTCCATTGATGGGTATATAGGCTGTCTCCATCTTTTTGTGATTCTGAATAGTGCTGCACTGACCAGCACTAGGAGAAGGATATCATGTTTGGTAAGGTGGAGGAGAGTCAAAGAAAAAGAGGAAGACCCACAGTGAGATGTATTTGCAAAGTGGCAGCATCAGTGGGCTCAAACATAATGACTGTGAAGTTGGTCCAAGCCCAAGAAGTATTTTGTTTCCTTTGTGCATAGGGTCATTATGAGTCAGAACTGACTCATGGCACCTAACAACAACAACAAGCCCTTTCCAGACTGTGTACTTATGCCCTGTATTAGAGCCCCTAAGTTTGTTCCTAGTTTTTTATGGATGATATTTTTAGTTAGAGTTTTTACATTAATGTCTTTAATCCACATTGAGTTTGTTTTTGTATATGGTGTCAAATTGGTCTTGTTTCATTTTTCTGCAAACTGATTTCCAGCTTTGCCAGCACCATTTGTTGAGGAGACTATCTCTTCACAATTTCATTTGTTTAGGCCTACCTGGAAGGTTTTTAATGATCAATTTCCATATCAAAGGACTAAACAAAAGTTAAAAAACAAAACAAACTTCCAATTCCATCAGGAACATCTTCTAACCCTCATCCTCCCAATGGTTTATGATTGACACAGCTCAGGAATCTAGAATTTTATTTACATTAAGGAAAAGCCCAAGAAAAACATTACGATTGATGTTAAGATACAATTTTACTTCAAGGAAGGGAAATAGGATGTATGGTTTGCTAGAGATCCTAAAGTATCTGCTAAGTTAAACAAAGGGAGCAAAGAAAATAAGAAGCCATCAAATAGTAGAAACTAATTCCTCATGTATAATCTTTTCTTGGAAATGCCTCCTGTGTTCTGATCTAATTAATGCTCCTTTTCATGATCATGAAACATCACAGTTGCCTGCTTTCCAGGACTGTGTAGAGGTTTATTTTGGTTCATCTTCTAAAGCAGCTTCCTCCTCCTCTTCAATGTCACCAATTTAGAGTCCTCATGGGAAAAAAAAAAAAAATCTAAACTATTTGTGAAATACTTTTAAAAAACATTATGAGATTATTCTCTAGTTCAAGGACACTACTTGTAGGCTCCAAAATGGCTACACTAGTGTCAGCTCATATCATATTTCCCATTGCTCCCTCTTGCTTCTGCTACACATACTGAAACTCCTTGTTTTCATGCTTTAGGTATGCATATTCTAGGAAGCACCTGACAGGCCCCTCTTTCTACTATGCATATGTAAACTCTTTTTTCTCTAGGAAGGGGTAGGCAACCCTGCACCTTGTGGTTTTCCTACTTTCTCTGTGTTCTGCATACCACCCTAACTGCCCTGAAGTTGTGAAGCTTGTATACTAGCCTAACTCTCATATAGAAAATCTAAATTGTCCAGCCGGCCACCACTGGAGATAGCTGTCCTCATCCTGGTTAGTAAGTTTACCTTTTAGCAAACCATCTCTTTTATTTTCTTTTCTATAATAAACTAATGTCTATCGGATTGGTCCCTTGTTTCTTTGGTCTCTAGGCAACTACTTATACAGATGGCTTTTCTCTTCTGTGCCTAACCCCCCCCCCCCCAAATTGGCAAGCCATGCAGGGCACAAAAATAAATAAATAAATAACAAAAACTCCTAAGACAAGATAGAAGGGAAGAGGGACTCTACAGGGGCAATCCTGGGATGGTCATTGGCCTCCAAGTGTGGCCCCATGATACACTTTTTAGGAACATTGGGACCTGGTTGTAAGTATGGTGATGCCCCCTAAAGACTGTAAGTATTGTTGGAACTCCTGCAGATAGTTGGGGTCTATAAGGATAAGGGCACTGGAGTGCTGTTCACCTCATTAGTCATCCCCTATGTTCTGTCAAGTCTTTACTGAAGCAAAGGTGTTTGTACAGCTGAAAGACAGAAGACTAAAAAATGAGTTGCATTTTGAGAGAGGCATGGGTGGCACAAGCTAGTACCGATACCCTGGCCACCTGCCTTGACATCAGATTCTGCCATAGAAACCCTGGCTTGTTTCCTAGAGAAAGTGAAAGGCTAGTGTCTACCCATTCAGTGGGTTGTGCTCTAATCAAGAAGGTGGACTGGGATCCCAATCAGTTTGACCCATTGGAATCCTTAACCTAGTCAGATGAAGAGGACTTGGGGGAGGAAATCAAGTTCCCTCATTTTGAGGCTTGACTAGTTACAAATATTGAAATTAAGCTGACCAACTCCACTCTGTCGGCCTAGATCTTGCTGATATATCAGCCCCCAAACCCTGGAAGCATAAAACAATTAGGGACTATGCATGTACAGAGTTAGTAGAACTGGCTACTTGGTACAGAAATAAAGGAAGAGAGTCTGTTACAGCTTGGTTCCTCTGCTTGTGGGATACAGAGGCAGAAGGCATAGTGCTCACAGGGCTTGAAAAGTCCAAAGTAGCCTCTGTAACCATATACCCCATGCTGCAGCAGCATCTTTATGCTGCAGTGAATGAGGCTGAGGTAGAATTACTTGTAGTTTGGATTCTAGTTGCCTTTAAGACTTCTGGGCAGAATGAGGACATATGCTGGACAGCAATAGAAGAATTGCATGAAGTGATTAGAAATTTGGGAATGAAGCACACTACTTACACAGAGCATTACTGGAGCCCTGATAATGAGATGCTCACAGTCAACATGAAAGATGCTACTTTACAATCAGCTCCTAATCTGTTGTATGGAGCAATGGTGTCTATATTAAGCCCCAAGGTGGTAAAGCCAGCATCACGGGCTACGCAGGCTGTAGCAGACCTGGGTGAAGATGGAAAGGTGTACCCCCGGAATGCCCAGAATGTGGAAATGCAGGAAACGGTGGAGCGAGCAAGTAAGACAGAAAATCAAAAGGGCCCTGGAAGAAATTGTGGATTGAGTACTTACTGCTGGCACCCTTCAGACAAAATTGACAAACAGCCCAATTCAGTCTTAGGAAAGCTGTGGCAGAAGCTATGCCTGAACAAAATTTTGTTAAAGGAAATGAGCTCAGGAGCTCGCCACCCCAAATTCACCCACAGCATGGGCGATGCATACCCTCTGGGATTAGGAGTAGGGGTCAAATTCCCCAATGCCTCAAATATGGAGTTAACTATACACTGCTCTCTCAAGAACAGACTGTTAGCATTAGTAGATACCGGGTAGAGTGATACATGGGTTAGTTGCTCAAGACCTTTGGAAGTGTGCCAAGCCCCTGAGTGTTCACATGTCCCACCACACTGATGATATGTTGACCTGTGATTCTCTCTCCTTACTCCAACAAGTAGCACCCAATTAGTAACACATTTAAGTTCACAAGGATGGGTCATCAATGATGCCAAACTACAAGGCCCTGGATCATCTGTTAAATTCTTGAATGTTGTATGGTCACATAAGACAAAGGTGGTTCCTGAGGCTATAACTGACAAAGTTAAAGCATATCCCCGTACTACCAAATTAAAAGGAGTTTCAAACATTCTTGGGGTTGCTGGGGTTTTGGCAGCACTTTATTCCCCACCTAGCACAAATTGTGTAACCCCTGTGCTGTTTAATAAGAAAAGAAGCATTTGGGACTGAATTCCTGAGGTGGAGTAGTACTTTAAGGAGGCTAAAGTAGCAGTAAAGCAGGTGCAGTTTCTTGGGACCATAGTTGTAGGGCAAGAGTGTGAACTGGATGTCTCCAGCTATCCAGAAGGTTATGATTAGGGCCTTTTGCAACTGCAACAGGATCAATGTGTTTCTTTAGGATTTTGGTCTTAACTATGGAAAAGCACAGAAAACTTATACAGCCCTTTAGAAAACTAGCTTTGTGTTATGTACAGCAATTTACAGCTCACAGAAGACATTACAAAAAGGGCCCCTGTAACAGTCTGGATTGACTACCCCATACAGGGTGGGTCAAGGACTTTGCTAAGTCCCTGTTGAGGGCAGCTTAATCCAGCACATTGAACAAATGGCATACATATTTGCAACAAAGAAGTATCATCTCAAGCATCCTTAAGTGCTGAGTTATATCATATTCTTAGACTGGTTATCTATATCACCAGTGGAAAGCACCAGCTGCCTACTATGTAAGCATCCCCAAGGGAGAGTCATATATGAGAAGGAATAGGGCAAATTTATGAGGAAACCTGGTACACGGATGATGCCGCTTGAAGTGATCCCCCATGGTAGACAACTGTGGCCACACAAACAGCCACAGAAGGTATATGGATCAACCAGGGCGTGGGGCAGAGTAGCCAGTAGACTAAGTTGAGGGCTGCTTGGAAAATACCGATGCACGAGCCCAGTCCCATAGTCCTATACATGAACAGCTGGGCAATGTATAAAAGACTAACATTATAGCTAACACAACTGAAAGAGCAAGAGTGACTAATTAACCAATGAGTCTCCTGGGGACTGGAGTTGTGGAAGGGCATTTGGTCCTGAACACGTGGCATGGACATTGTTGTTTTTCATGTGTCAGCTCATAACCCTCTTACTCTACTGGGAAATGCTCATGCTGATGAGCTGTTGTGGTTACATACCATACAGCAGGCACAAGCAGAGCAAGTAGTAGACTGGCTACATTGAAAAACAGGGCACAAAATCTAAGATTGAGCAGATAATATAGGCATTGCTTGGCTTTTCCATCTCTCATACGGCCCAACTGTGGCCAGACTAGTAGAGTGGATGAACAGAACCCTGAAACAAACCCTGCAGCATGGCATCCACTCACTACATCAGTGAACCTGATGTCTACCAGAAGCTCTATGGTATGTTAATGAATATCAACAACAGATTTGGTTCAGAGCCTATTAATTACTCACCCGAGGACCACAGAAGGTCATGAGGATTCAGGTCTCTGAACTAGATGACTGTCCATTATCAGGGTCTGGGGATTCTAACAATCTCTTGTTGTCATTGTCCTAAGACCTAGTCCTGGGAAGCTCTATTGTCCTGCTTTCCTAGAAATGGTAAATTGACCTCTAATGGTTTGGTTTGTTGGCCCTTTGGGTGTAGGGCTAGATGTAAGCAAAGAAGTGGCACCTTAGTTCTATCCCACACCACCAAAAACCTTGCATTTATGTTGTTATTTCTAACCTCTCTGTCCTTCCATCCTTAGAGTATGTGGTGATGTTTTTGATAGTTGGGCCACCATGATTTCAGATGTGAAGAATCAGTCATACTTTTGGGTGTAGGGAGAGTTTCCCATGTCCTCCACAGTTGATGTACCATGGAGAATTGTACTTGTCAACTCCAGTGTCTAAACCTGCTTGACAGTGGTACAGTCTTTGGTCCACTTCACAAAGTTTCCAGCTAATTGTTTTGTGCACCTTCCATGCTGGAACTATACCTGTTCCATGTGTCTCATCTAATATGGGAACAAGTCAAAGTTGCAATCCTCAAGGTTGTGCTTTATGGGACTGCTTGGGGTGGCAGTCAGCAGTACACATCCAACTGAACTATAAGGCCCCCTGGTATATAGAAAGAACCCCTGTGAACAGCAGCCATAATATGGATTGGGTCTCACAATAAGCATACCACCAAATCATTTAAATCAACTCCTCTTTGTGGTTGTATGCAAAGGGCAATGGTAGGGTTGTAGTCTTTCCCCTACCTTGGGGCTGGCTTTGAGCATGCAGATTTCATGGATAGCTCTACCTACTCCACAACTGGGAGTCCTGGTGTGGCTCTGTGGGCTAATGTGTCAGACTGCAAAGTCATTTGAACTGAAAGGTTGGCAGTTCAAGCTCACCAGCCGCTCCTTGGAAACCCTATACAGGGTTGCTATGGGTCGGAATTGACTCAACGGCACTTAACAACAACAATAACAACCACCCCACAATTGGACAGGAAGATGCATGTGGGGACAGCCTTACATCCCAAGCACCGTTTACAAACATCTGCCCATTAAACCCAGTAACTGGGATACAGTTTACATCCACAATCATCAGGCCAAATGCACTTATTGTGGTTTTAGCCCCTTGAAGTCCTGGCCCTGTGGCTGAGTCTATTGATGTGGAATGGCAAGTAGAGGCCTTGGCAAAGCATACGGCCTTGGCATTAAATGAAACCCACCATGCTCACACTTTGTTATCAGCTGAGACAGAGCAAATACGTAAGTTAGTGTTACAATATCACATGGCTCTAGACATTCTCATAGCCACTCAAAGAGGCGCCTGTGCACTCATTCATATTGAATGTTGTGTTTATATGCCTGATATATCACCATAATTGTTCCATGGTCCTACAACAGATGCAGGGCCAACATTTCTACAATCCAGAATTTATTCACTGATCTCTTTTCAAGCTGGCTTAGCTCCTTATCCTCAGAATGGCACCTTATTCTCCTATTGATTGTTGGGATCTTGTGCTTGGGGAATGTGCTTTGCTATGGTATACATTGTTGTTTTGGCCTTCGGTTAAAATTCTCCAACACCCAACTCTGAGGGATCATGTGGAAGACTGGCAGTAAGATTGCAAGGATCCTTTATGTGCGCTGGAGTAGAGTGTAAGGATAGAGTACAGATACTCCAAAAGGGTCACCCTAAAGTCAACTCAAACCATAGCCCCTTTATCCCACTATCTGAAATTCCTTGTTCTCCTGTTTAGTCATGCATATACTAGGAAAGAATCAATAGTCCCCTCCTCCTCCTATGCATACTGGAACTTTTTATTCTCTAGGAAAGGACAGACAGCCCTTCACCCTGTGGTTTTCCTACCTTTTCTGTGTTCTGTATACCACCCTTAATTGCCCTGACTTGTATATAAAAAGACCCTAGCCTTTGACCATCATGAGGAAAATCTTGGTTGCCCAGCTCTCAGCTGTCACTAGAGACAGCTGTTCTTATCCTGATTAGTAAGTGTCCCTGTCAGCAAATCATCTTTTTTCTTTTCTTTTCTGTAATAAGCTAATGTCTCTTGGATTGGTTGTTGTTGTCAGGTGCCATCGAGTTGGAACCGACTCATAGCGACCCCATGCCCAACAGAACAAAACAATGTCCGATCCTGGGCCAACCTCACTACCACTGCCACACTTGATGCCATCAATGATGCCACCTGGCTGATCCATCTCGTTGGTGGTCTTCCTCTTTTTCTCTGACCCTCCATCTTACCCAGCATGACATCCTTCTCCAGCGACTGTTCTCTCCGGACAATGTGTCCAAAGTAGGAGAGACAAAACTTAGCCATCTTGGCCGCCAAGGAGCACTCTGGTTGAACTTCTTCCAAAACAGATCTATTGGTTCTTTTGGCAGTCCATGGCACTTTCAGTATTCTCCTCCAACACCACAACTCAAAGGCATCAATTCTTCTACGATCTTCCTTATTCACTGTCCAGCTTTCGCATCCATATGAGGTTATTGAAAATACCATGGCTTGGGTCAGGCACACCTTAGTCCTCAAGCTGACATCTCTGCTCTTCAATACTTTAAAAAGTTCCTGTGCAGCAGATTTGCCCAATGCAATACATCATCTGATTTCTTGACTGCTGCTTCCGCAAGTGTTGACAGTTGATCCAAGAAGAATGAAGTCCTTGACAACTTCAATCTCTTCTCCATTGATAAGAATGCTGTTTATTGGTCCAGTGGTGAGGATTTTTGTTTTCTTAACATTGAGATGTAATCCATATCGATGGCTGTGCTCTGTGGTCTTCATAAGTATATGTTTCAAGTCCTCTTCACTTTCAGCAAGCAAGGTTGGATTGGTACCTGGTTGTTTTGGGGTTTTTTTTCAGTCTCTTGACAACCACACACACAGAATGCTTTTTTTTTTTCTGGGCCTAAACACCATTACTTTTTTAAAATGACATTTTATGACCTATCAAATAATGACATATTGCATTGAGCAAATCTGCTACAAAAGGCCTCCTTAAAGAGTTGAAAGGCAAATGTGTCACTTTGAGGACTAAGGTGCACCTGACCCAAGCCATGGTATTTTTTTCACTTGTTTCATATGCATGCAAAAGTTGGACAATGAATAGGGAAGACACCATAATACAACTGAAATACAGTGTTGGTAAAGAATATTGAATATATCATGAACTGCTTACATTGAATAAATCTGTCTTAGAAGAAGTACAGTGAAGATGATCCTGGATGCTTGCATGGTGAGACTTCATTTCATATACTGGGGACATGTGAGCATGAGGGACCAATCACTAGAAAAGGACATCATGCTTGGTAAAGTAGAGGGTTAGTGAAAAAGAGGAAGAATCTTAAAGAGATGGACTGACAAAGTGGCTGCAATAATGGGATCAAACATAGGAATGAGTATAAGGATGACTCAGGACCACTACATAGGATCACCATGAGACAGCACCTAACAATAACATCAAACATCCCAAATCACTTCTCTACAATGCTTACAAGTTCTGAAGACTTTTCTCACATCATCTAGCATACAGATAGACATGTACCAGAGAGCATTTTGACTTTCCTCATTCAAATATTTAAAACACAAAAGTAAAAAATTTCAGAAATAAAATATAACTTGTTCTCTTTAATGTACATGTTTTGTTACAATGCAAGATGGTGGGAGATGGGAAGGACATCTTATAAATGTAATATCATTTGTAAAAAAGCACAAGCAAAATTCTACATCCATACTGGTTATCATTGCTAGTTGGACTTATGATAGGAATTATGTATTTTTATATAAAATACATTTTTATATAGGATATTCCCCTTTATATAAGCACATCAGCAGACAGTGTAATCTCTGACTAGGTTTGGAAAGAGTTATATCATTACAATACCAGTATTTCAGGAAAGCAGACAAGAGAAGCAACAGGACCTCCATGAATCTCAAAGTAAATCTCTATAAGATTTACTATACGAGATAAGTACAATGTTGTTGTTGTTAAGTGTCATCAGAAAGGTTCCAGGTTCCAACTTTATAGAATTTCCAAAGAGCGGTGGGTGGGTTTGAACAGCTAAAATTGGTGTTAGCAGTCCAGTGCTTATCCTACAGTGTCACACCAGGAAAAGAAAGAAAACTTTTGGCCAAATAGGTAGAACTCTTGGTGATGATAAGTTAGGAAACAAAGAAAGAAGTAAACATGATTTCTTATACATAGGAGACAATATTGCTACAAACCCCAGCAGTCCAGGATATAGACAAGTTGTATTCAGTCATGATAATGTCCTCCAAAATCATGACTGAATACAACTGAATATCAGCCATCATAATTCTACCATCATAATAATGAATGAAGCCTCATTCTAATATCAGCCATTTCCTTTCTTACTTACAAAATTAATTGAATTAATTTTCTATCATGTTGGTTCTGAAAAGACGTTAAACTTTATCCAAAGAACAATCACTGACGGAAAATAAAAATTTCCTTCTCTTTTAGAAAAGCTGCATTAAAGCCACTTATCTTTAAAGAAAACGAAGCAGCTAAGGAAAAAACAAGCTTTTTTAAGAAAATAAACTAACGTTTTGGATTATTTCATTTTTTATGCAATAGCATATGTTAGATGATGAAATATCACCTTTGCATACCAAAAATCACCTTAGAATTCAGATATAATTTATAATACACTAAATTCAGATATATGAAAGAGTTCTTACATTTTTTCAGTATTTTAAATTGCAGTGAATTGAACTCAAAAAGAATGAACCCAATCCCAAAGTAGCAAACTTTCATTCTCTTCGATCTTTTTCACAGTGTTCCTTTTGAAAATAAACTGATATTAAAATCAAGTATTCCAATATCTGTGTCTACTTTCTTCTGGTCTCAAATTGGACTTCATCTGAACAGAAAGCATTCACACATAAAACGTGCTATGAACTGGCAAGAAGTAAGAAGGTGGAGATGTTACCTATTTAGCCCTTAAAAGCAGTACAGCTCTAAATCTTTTCTCTTTTAGTCCATTAAGCCCCATCAATAGAACCGGTCTTAAAAATGTTTATCAAGCAAACCTCTTCGGAACTTACGAAATAACAAAATAAATTGCCAAGAAAGCCAGAGTCTGTGTAAGTATCTACTGGACACGCCTTTGACTCCATCTGCCATAAATAAAGCCCACAATAAGCGCTTAGAAACCAGAAAGAACCGAGTCTGGCTAAGTTTGCTCTTTCACTCACACCACTTGGGAATAGAACTCGGGCATTTCTGCCTCACTCCTTGGAGCTCAGAGAGCTCACTCTGTACCTGGATAACTGCGACACTCACCTCACGCGCTGGTCCCTCTGGCGTCCTAAATTCCAGTCTCAGTCCGGCTGCTGAAGGAGCACAAAGGCAGCTCTCGCCCAGGCGGGCGGGTGCCGGGGATCCGGATCGAATCCGACCTTTGCAGTAAACCCACTCAGATTTGAGCGCATCAGCGCTACATTCAAGACAAAGGCTGCTCTAGGTCTTCTGCGGTGCAAGCACTCTTACAATGATCAGTGTCCGCCTCCTCAATCTCACACCCGGAATTTGCGAGCCTGTGAAGTGGCTGCCATCGATTTTCTGTTTTCGAGGGGTGCGGCTCAGAGATTATTAGGACCTGGTGTAAACGGCGCTGGGCTCACTGGGGAGCCACCAGAAAAGGCGTGTGCGTAAGACAGGTGCCAGGAGCCCAGGGAGATAACTACCCCCAACAGCGAGCTAGGAGCAGCTTCCACTCACCAGAGAGGTGCCTCCCTTGTAAGCCCGCTGTCCCAGCACCCGCCGCGAACTCCAGCAAGGAGCAACTGATACCTCTCACAACCACGCAGCAAAGGCACCTGCTGCCTACGTACCAGCTCTGGAGCCCAGGCAAGCCCCGCGCGGGCTCAGGCAAACAGCCGCCCCGGGACGGCGAGCCAAGGCAGGTGAGAGCTCTCAGCGAAGCTGACTGATCTTTGCAATCACTCACCCACGGAGGGTGAAGTCGCTCAGGCGGCCAACAGCCTGGGAGCTGCGGACATCCCCGGACGCGCGCATCCTCCCATCCTTTTGTCAGCTGCAAGCGGAGCGCTCCTCTAGAGCTCGCGGTCGTGCAGCCCGGTGGCAGGCAGACCGGCTGTAGCTCTGCTCCCCAGTCCTCTTCCCTCCTCAGCTCCCCTCCCTTTCCCTGTCCCCCTCTCCTTGCCGGCACTTACTCTACTCCCATGATGTCATCCGGTGGAAATCTGCCATGCTCAAAGACTAGAATAATCCAGCGCTCACGCGGGGAAGGGAACGTTGCGCTGGCGGAGGCGACAGTAGAGCCTTTAGGAGTTCCCTGAACCTAGCATGGCCAGGGAAACTGGCGTCAAGGACAGGACTCCCGGATGGGTTTGGAGAAAGGTGACTCCAAGAATGTGTGTGGTCTGGATGGGCATGGTGAGGACAGGTCTCAGGATTGTTTAGAATGTTTCTTGCAACACAATCAGTATTATAAGACTGATGGCGGATGCTAAAGCAAAGAGAAAGTTTTTTGACTTCTGAGCCATATCGAGGTAATGAACCCCTATGTTTCTGACTAGAAACACAAGACTAGAACCTTTGCGACCCCTGGTTTCCTGGCCTCCAGAGAAAGTTTAAGATGTCTGGTGGATCTCAGTGAAGTACTGCTAAAGTGATGAAGAAAGACATATATGAGCAAAAGACATTCAGGCAAAGTAAGATGAAACAAAAGAACCAGGATAACTTCTTAAATCAACACTGCATGGAGATCATTCCTCCTAGGTGAGAAAATCATACCTCATTTCTTCAAATCCTATTGGACTCATTAGAGAGACTTCCTCACAGCCTCACCCAAAGATAACTATGAGATTTATTGAGAAACATAAAAGACATGATGCCCATTATTTTTGCTCAAGAACCTTTAAAAATAGCATTTAATATTTATTATCTAGTATTATTTGGAGCCTTGGTGTGGCGCTGTAGGATAAGCACTGGACCACAAGGTGGGTTTGAACTGCAAGGTCTGTGCTTTAAGATCACAGCCGCTCCTCGGAAACCTATACATGGTCACTATGAGTTGGAACCGACTCAACAACACTTAACAGCAATGTCTAATATTATTAGAGGAATATTAATGCTTTTGAGTTATGGTGTTGGAGGAGAATATTGAAAGTACCATGGGTTGCCAAAAGAACCAACAGATCAGTTTTGGGAGAAGTGCAGCCAGAATGCTCCTTGGAGACAGGATGGCCAAACTTCGTCTCTCAAACTTCGGATATATTGTCAGGAGAGGCAAGTCACTGGAGAAGGATATCATATTTGGTAAGGTGGAGCGTCAGAGAATAAGAGGTTGACCCCCAATGAGATGGATTGGCCAAGTGGCAGTATCGATGGACTCAAGCATAGCAACAGTAGTGAGGTTGGCCCAGGATTGGGCAGTGTTTCATTCTGCCGTGCATAAGGTCGCGATGGGTTGGTACTGACTCGATGGCACCTAACAACAACAATGGCAAACAACTATTGTACTTCTGAAGATTTCTCTGTATTAATGGAAACACATACTCACACCATATCTCAGATCTAGTCTAGAGTAATTCCTTGCTCAAAACTTTTAGAGGTCAGATACCAACAACATTTTTAGAAAAATCTACTTTTATATCAGGATGGCCTATTACCTATCCTCCCTGGAGGAAACTATACTTGCTAGGATGACCAACAGTCATTGTCATGAGAAAACAAAAACAAAAGTTGCCATTAGTTGACTCGTGGTGACCCCATGGATGTCAGTATAGAACTATGCTCCATAGGATTTTTTAGAGTTTATTTTTTGGAAGTAGATGCCAGGTCTTTTGAAGCACGTCTTAGTAGACTCTGACTGTTACCCTTTTAGGTAACAACCTGTTGCATTAACTGAAACACTCAGGGCCTTTTTGTCATTGCTCATGAGACAGATCTGGTTGAGGGTGTGTAAATTGCAATATGAACTCTGCTGGTTGGTTCATCCACTATAGTCTTTTAGAAGTATACAATCAATTGCTTTCCAATCTGATTTGACTCATAGCAACTCTATAGCACAGAGTAGAACTGCCTCATAGGGTTTCCAATGTTGTAATATTGCTAGAACTGTCTCCAGTAGAGTGGCTGGTATGTTCAAACCACTGTTAAGAGCCTAGTGTATAATTACTGTACCACCAGAGTTCCTTATTCAGAAGTGAGAAGTTAAAATATGATTTTTGTAATGACAAATGTGAATACAATTAGGAACTCTTGAACTTTTGTAAAACCCAAGAAGACTCAAATTAATAACAATGATTGTTTGAAAACTAGTCACTGTATTAGATAGACTTGTTAATGCATCATGAAATGATGAAATCTGTACTTTAATAGATTAAGTGTGCAAAAGCAGAAATGGAAATTATTAAAAACTAGAATGTTATAAGTTCATAGTGCATATAGTTGGAAATAATGTGATAAATCTGGAAGTGTTGATTTATATTTATTTCTGTTCAAATTATAATATTTTATATCAACATATATAAATACATCCAAGTAGAGGCTGCCTGTTCTAATAAGGTTTACAGTCTCAGCAACCCTATTATGGTCACTTTGAGTTGGAATAGAGTGAATAGCAGTGGTGGGTGGGTGGGTGGATGGCTAAGTGCCATGGAGTTGGGTCTGACTCATAGAGACCCTATATAGGATTTCCAAGGCTGTAAATCTTATTGGAGCAGAAAGCCTCATCTTTCTCCCAAGGAGCAGCTAATAAATTGAACTGCTGACTTGTAGTTAGCGACCCAATTTTTCATTCACTACATAATCAGGGCTCCTTTCAAAAGCACTAGATTTTGCTAATTTCTTTAAATTTCTTTTAAGCTTTTAAAATGTAAGGAAAATTGCATATCCCCCCTTCTCCACATAAAAGTGCCTAGGAACATGTAAAATGCATGAACAATTTTTAGAAACAAGTATTTTCAAATAGCAAAATAATGAGGATTTTTTTTAATGGGGAAAATGGAAAATTAACTAGATAAAAGACTAAGATGGGGCAAGGATTACTTATCTTTGAATATAAGCAAATGGTCTAATTGGTTGGGAGGAAAAAAATAAGAAACTGCATGTCAAGAGAAAGTCAAATTATAAACTTTCCCTCCCAGATTGGTTCTCTGATGTCCCACCTATTTTCATTTTTTCGGTATATCTTGTTTTATCTTCAGCATTCTCTGGATTGATGCACAATCTGGTGTGGCGTTGGCAGTTCAAAACCATATGATTCAGAACCAACTTTACAGCAGTTAACAGCAAAAACAACATGAAAACAAGAGGAATGGTGGTGCTGAACTTTAGGATAAGCTCCGGACTGCTAACGACAAGGTTAGTGGTTCAAATTCACCACTTGCTCCTCAGAAACTCTGCACAGAGTTGCTATGAGTCAGAATCAACACAAAGACACTTAATGACAACAAAAACATGGAGACAACAAGGAGAACATAGATAGCACATCCCTAACTATTGCAACAAACTAAGGCACAGTTTTGTCTCTTTTAAAAAAACAAAATGCATTCATGTACTAATATAATCACTAATAAAAACAAGTTTTCAGTGATGATTCTGTCTTCCTTTAAGAAATTAAAATACTGGTGTTGGGTCATCAATGTGGTCATTGATCTTTACCAAGTGGACTTACTACATCATTAGCAGAATGTCTCTTGTAGAGTGTGTTACTTACCAATATCCTGTCTGTATCAGTGACATGTCTTTTACTCTTTTCTTTACTGTAATTTTTTTAAAATTTAAATTTTTAAAAGATCTTTTTATCCAAATGTTTTTGATGGTGTTAGTTTGTCATTAATTCTACTTTAAAAAAATTTATTGTGAATCCAGTGAAGGTTTACAGACAAGGTAATCAGTTTTACATTCAACAGTTCACATGCTTTGTTTCACCTCAATGAGTACAATCCCCTCTGTGTAACAATTACCCCACTTCCTCCCTGTGGTTCCTCTTTCCACCCTCTTTCCAACCCCTCTGAACCTTACTCTCAGGTAAATATTGTCATTTCTGTCTTGAATGGTTGACTATTCCATGGTGGACACTTCTCACTAGTGTTGTTGTCCTCCTTATATACCTATCCACTGATTGGTTGACACTTTGGCCACATAGTTGAGTTCCTTTCCATACCTGAATGGTGTCCTAGGGTCATGCTCTTGGGATCTTCTAGTCTCTTTCTGACCAGGTAGCCCATTCTTTTTTATAATTCTGAATTTTGTTCCACATTGTCTCCCACTCTATCTGGTACCTTCTAATGTGATCCCTTTCAGAGAAGTTGGTAGTTGTAGCTGGTCACCATTTAGCTCTTCTGGTCTCAGAGTTGTGGAAACTGATGTTCAAGCGTTCCATTAATCCACTAGTCTAATTGATTTCAATAATCTTCAATTTTCATCTCTCTTCTTTTTTCTATACATGGAGAGACCAATAGCTGCACCTTAGACGGCCTTTCATGAGCGTTTATTATCCCAGCCACTGCCATTGAGTCATTTTGACTCTCGACACCCCAAGTGATAAAGTAGAAGTGCCCTGTGAGATTTTCTAGGCTTTAGAGGCATACAGTGCCTGGTCTTTTTCCTGAAGAGCCACTGGATTGGTTCAAACTGTTAGCCATTAATCATTGTGCCATCAGGTCTCCTTTATAATCCAAATGAATGACTATCAGTAAGTAAAACAGTATATCCAGTTATGAAACTGATAATAAAATATACATATAAAAATATATATGTGGTGTGCCACTGTAGGATAAGCACTGGACTACAAGGTCGGTTTGAACTGCAAGGTCGGTAGTTCAAACCCAACAGTCACTCCTCAGAAACCCTATACAGAGTCACTATGAGTCAGAACTGAGCTGACGGCACTTAACAGCAACAACAATAAATAATAAATCATTATAATAAAATCCAAAAGTATCATAACTCTTAGGGAAGAATTTGCATCTGAATACAAATCTTATAAACCTCACTTACATTCTAATCTTGTTTAAGTGGTGAATATATTAAACCTTAGAATTGAAAAATCAGAGTGAAAATATTAACTCTGCTTCAATTATTGATGCTCTGCTGCACTGTTTTCATATTGATACATAATTCTCTTTACAAAAGCAGTGTGTTCTTTGTGTGTTTTTTTGTTGATAAAGGAAAAATAGATATGGTTTAACATATTTCTTGTGGATTCCACCAAATAAAAACTTTTCTGCTCAGGTATTAACTAATAGACAACTTTGAAGGTGATGATTGATTTAAAACAAATTTTGCCTAAATAGGAACTTTTAAACTGTTAATAACAAGTCCTGATATGAACACTGTAGGCTAAGCACTGGACTGCTAACCAAAAGGTCAGTGTTTCAAATTCACCAACCACTCTTCCAAAATGCTATACAGGGTCACTATGAGTTGGAATCTGGTCCTGTATAGGGTTTCCAAGAAGCAGCTGATGGGCTTGAACTGCTAACCTTGCATTTAGCAGTCTGGTGCTGATCCAACAGTACAACATCAGAACTCCAATAATAATACTTGGTCTGTGTTATATAAGGAATTCTGGTGATGCAGTGGTTACGTGCTTGGCTACTAATGGAATGGTCAGCAATTCATAACTACCAACTACTCCTCACAGGAGAAAGATGTGACAGTCTGTTTGAAAGATTAATGCTTTGGAAACCACAAGGGGCAGTTCTAATCTGTCCTATATAGGTTTTCTTTGAGTTGGAATAGACTCACTGGCAATTTTTGCTTTGTGTTATTGTTATTTGTGAGGGGTTTTATATGCCAAATGGAGTCCTGATGTGGTTCTGTGGGTTAATACGCTGGACTACACGGTTGGTTTGAACAGCAAGGCTGGAGGTTCAAGCTCACCAGCCACTCCTTGGAAACCCTACACAGGGTCGCTGTGAGTCAAAATGGCACTTAACAACAACAACATATGACAAATGGCTTTATATGCCAAGTGTGGCACTATAGGATTAGCACTTGATTGCAAGCCACAAGATCCACCTTTCAAACCCACCAACTGCTTCTCTGAAACCCTATACAGAGTCGATATGAGTCTAAACCAACTCGATGTACTTAACAACAACAACATATGCCTAATGCTCTGCTAAATGCTTACTTGAATTAGTTCTTTTGATTCTCACAATTACTTTATAACATGACAACATGAATATTTTATGAACCTCTCTTGAAGATAAGAAAGCAGGCATCTGGAGGATTACAAAAATTTTTCAGGGAATTAAGATATTATTGTTAAATACCTTCGAGTTGGTTCCAACCATAACAACCCTTTATAGGCTTTCCAAAGACCATCTGGTGAGCTTGAACCGCCAACCTTGCAGTTTAAATCAATGTTGCAGTCCAGCACATATGTAAGTGTGTTAACCCATAGTGCCATATGTAAGACTAAACATGGGAGCCGGGTATTTCTGATAGGTAATCACAAGGCTTAGAACAAAGATATGGCTTTCTGCTTCTGCAAAGTTATACAGCCTCAAACCTAGTATAGGTTGCTATGAGTCAGAACTGACTCGACGGTACTTAATAACAACAAAAACAGCAACAATACCTAATAACAACATATAGAACTTGACTTCGTAATGGCATGATAACAACTTTTAGGTATGCATATCTTCTGAAAAAACTGGAGGTACTGTGAGGAAATATATATATATATTTGTTGTACTTTGAATTTAGTTGATATGGTTCTTCTATCCAGCGTCTTCTTCATTCCCACCAAATGATTGGTGGGACCATTCAAATAGGGTGTACAGGACTCTAATGCTGGGATTGGTTAGTTTTGCATCCTGCTGTGTTTAAATGGAGCCATCTCAGAAGCAGAAACATACAATCCCAGGACCAACAAGATAGAAGAACATGAGTTGAGTATGAGCTCATTTACTACAAAAGCAGCAGCAGCAGAGGTGACGTGAGTCAGCAGCATGGAGAGATAGAAAGCAGCTGCAGGCCTCTGGGTCCATGGACACAGTACAGTTGTGTGCCTAAGGAAAGGAGGCCAATTTAGAATGTTCCCATGGGACATTTACAGAAGGGCTAAAAGAGCTTTGTAACACTTGTCCAAGCAGGGCAGAAGACAAGGGGTCATTTGATTGAGAGGTTAAAGGCAAGAGTAAGGCATACTTGCAGTAAGGCAGAAAAGAGGTGTTACTGATTGGAAAACTGATGCATCCTGAGTTGTTTCTGATCCTAAATCATACCTTGTTCAATTCCCCAGTGCATCCCATAACAATGAGTATTGTTTTGAGTTCGGTGTGTCCATTGCAATGGATTATGGAAACCAGATGTGAAGCAAAGAGTGCTGTGGGAGGGATGGTTGATGTCAAAATAGGGCTAAGAAGGTTGTAAAGTGGTGACAGGTGTGACCTCTGCTTCATAGGAATGTGCATTGGGCTGGTTCTGAGCTTGATTCTCCTCTTCTACAAAGACAGAGAAAGTCAGGCATGGCCCACACACAGTTTTTGCAATATTTATATATGATTTGGTGGGATGGAAAATATTCTTTTGCAAGCTTTGCTATGAGTTGCTTAATTCATCAAATTAACTTATATTTACATTACTTATTTACATTACTTATGAAGAAAAGAAAACCTTAGGTAATCAAACAGTTTAGTTTCATAAACAGTTTCAAGATATTAAAAACAATAATAATTAAAAAGTGTTCTAATGTCCTAGTTAGATACAGATAACTGTAAAATAAAAATTTAAAAAGTAGTCATAAGTCATTAATTTAAATAAAGACAAAGCCTACTTTGTTTGATAATTTGTCAAAGTATCTTTTTGGCACAGTTAAACTATTAGTAGGTATGGGTGGTGGTGGTGGTGGTTATGTACCCTGGAGTCAGTACCGACTCCTAGCGACCCTGTACAGGGTTTCCAAAGTTGTAAATCTTTTCGGGAGCAGAAAGCCTCATCTTTCTCTCACGGAACAGCTGGTAGTTTCAAACTGCTGACCTTGCGGTTCGCAGCCTGATTTGCAACCACTACACTATCAGAGGGTATGAGAAGACAGACTATATCACCTATTCAAATGAAGGCTTCTTTTCCAACAGTACATATCAACAAGGAAATAGATTACTTTATGAACACCTTATGTGGTACTATATGATAAATATTGGACTGCTAACATCAAGATCAGCAGTTCAAACCTTTCAGCTGTTCCTCAGAAACCCTATACTGTCACTGTGAGTCACAACTGACTCCACGGCCCGTAGCAACAACTACCACACATAACTTTGTATCTTGTATCTCAAAAGCTCTATATGGTTTAACATGGAGAGTAGATACCTTTGAACACCTAGCCATATATCCTTAAATAGAAAAATTTAGTACAGATTTTTTCTCAAGAATCTTTTTTTGCTTAAGTTTTTGATAATTGGATAATGTTCATCAATGCTGCTAACAAGAGTTACTTGAATGGGTTGGTGGAAAGGTTAAAAGGACGCATATCAGATTACATTTTTTCAAAGTATGCATCTAGCCTAGCTTTCTGTAATTTTCCCCTAAAGTAATAAAAGTATTTGAAAAGTAGAGACTGATTTAGGTAACCATTTGTCAGTTCTTCATTCTCTTATCTGGATTTTTTTTTTTGACTGAATGTTTATGCAATTCACCTGTAATAGTAACATCAGTAATTTGCCTATAAAATATGTATTTCCAGTCAAACCTAGTGATAATGTATATTACCTCAAATTGACTCAGTTATCTTGATTGAATCTATTCACAGCCATAAAAATAAGTGCAACACAGAGTCAAATATAATAGAAAGATATTTTTCTAATTTTGGACTCATCATTCTTAATCCTTGGAGTCCTGATGTGGCACTGTGGGTTAATGCACAAGACTGCAAAGCCACTTGAACTGGTGGTTCAAGCTCACCAGCTGCTCCTCGGAAACCCTATACAGGGTCACTATGGGTCAGAACTGACTC
>NW_006408720.1:997972-999778 GCF_000296735.1 Chrysochloris asiatica | reverse complement strand
AGCATGTATTCCCATTGAGTCTTAGTCTTGGAAGGGGGTTTGCACTGAGGGGATGCGACCACTTGCCTTGATGTTTCCTGGGCAAGCAAACAACAACAATTCTTAATCCTTACAGAAAACTACATTTCTAAGGCATTATATTCTTTATTATTAGTAGTAGGAAAAGCCTGGTAAAAATATTTGCTCAGGAAAGACCTTAATAAGCATTCATGATTTTCCAAGTCAACATTTATTTCCAAAGTATACAGAGTCATGAGGAAAAAGCACAGAATGCTGCAACCTCAATTTTAGACCTGATTCTTCATGTCTTTTATGGTAATTATCAAGAGGAAAGAATTCATTTCACTGACTAATGTTACCTTTCCCTTTGGAAAAGGAAATTAAAGGAGAGTGACTAGAAAGAGAAGAGGAAGAGGGAGAAAAAAAGGAAGATTATTCTGTTGAGAAACTTGTCCATTCCTTCAGATATGGAAAAGGAGCACAATGTAAAGATTTTAATCCTAGTTTTACTATTCACTATACCTTGATAGGAGTCCTGGTGTGGCGCTGTGGGTTAATGCACTGGACTTTAATGTCAGTTTGAACTTCAAGGTCAGTGGTTCAAACTCACTAGCTGCTCCTGGGAAACCCTATACAGGGTCACTATGAGTCAGAACTTATTCGATGACGCTCAACAACAACAACAAATACCTTGATCAGATCCCTGTGAGGTGCAGTTTGGTTTTGACTACTGTCCAAAAGTTTGGTGGATGAAATCTACCTAGCAGCACCATGGAAGAAAGTCCTGGTGATCTGTAAAATGAACAAAACCCTAACACAGAGATGCAATGAGTCAGTATCAACTCAATCTTAACGTGTTTGGTTTTGTTGTGTTTTGGGGGTCAGATTCTCTTAATTTCTCTGAACCTTTTCTTCTCTGTAAAATACATTAAAGTTATTTTTCCTCAGTTTATTTCCATGCTTTTGAAATCAAGATATCTGTGCAATCATGGAATATTGTTAATGTAATACTATTTACTCGTGATGCAGTGTCAAAGAAATATCCTTCCATTTTAAATAAGAAGGGAAACATTACTCTGTTTTGTTTATGATATATATCAAAACCCCTGAATAGGACCTGGAAGGAAGGAATGTACTATTATATCATTGTGATAAGAAAGTAAAATGAGAACACATAGGCAGTAATGGGATGATGCTTGGCATTTAGCAGCTGGTCAGAAGTATGATATTCTGTATTCAGAGGCAATTATGGTGCAAATTCTCTATTTGTTAGACATTAGAAAGAAATTGTAGAGCATTTATAATAGTTCATGTAATATTTCCAAAGGAGTCTGGGTCAGAACCTTGAAATCAAACATATACGTATATGAACATTCACAGAAAACATGATTTTTAAAAAAGTTCAGATCACATTTTTCACCAAATGTCTTGTGAAAAAAAATTCTCAGTGGTCAATGATTTCTTCATCTCAGAATTGTGGATAAGAGATTGTGCATAAACACTTTACACGTATTAATTTAAGCCTCACAATAACCTTCTGTGGTAGATGCTATTGTTAATACCATTTTATAGAAGAGAAACCTGCTGTATACAGAGACTTAAAAACTTGTTTTAGTTGGCTTATGAACCACTCTGGAGAAACTGGTATCAAACATAAGAAGACATAAAATAGATTAAGAAGAAAATATTGATAGGCTTTTATCTCAGTATAAAAGAAGGAGCTCTGGTAGCATAGTGGTTATGAATCGGGCTGTGAACCTTAAGGTCAGCGGTTTGAAACTACCAGCCGCTCCGCGGGAGAAAGAT
>NW_006408720.1:991813-997260 GCF_000296735.1 Chrysochloris asiatica | reverse complement strand
GGAGGGAACAGTCGCTGGAGAAGGATGTCATTCTGGGTTAGATGAAGGGTCAGAGAAAAAGAGGAAGACCCCCAACGAGATGGATCAGCCAGGTGACATCATTGATGGCATCAAGTGTGGCAACGGTGGTGGGGTTGGCCCAGGATCGGACATTGTTTCATTCTGCTGTGCATGGGGTTGCTATGAATTGGTTCCGACTCAATGGGACCTGACAACAATGAGTTGGAACCAACTCAACAGCACTTATAACAAGACTAAGGTAGGTAAGAAGAGAAAACACATGAAGAAACAAAAAGAAAAGAAGTACCAGTGGCAAAAAAGAAGTGTAAAAATTTAAGTTAAAATGACTGAGATGCTCTTTTTAAGTACCAAGGACAAATTTAAAAAAAAATTACCATACTTCTTTAAGGCAAATAAAGAGCCATTTATTGTAATATAAAACTTTCTAGAAAACAATCGTGATACCCACTGCGGTTAAAAAATTTCCATAGTGATTTGGCTTAAGGTAGTGATTTGACTTTTGGTGATTTACCATAAGGAATAATGAGACATAAGGAGAAGTAGATTTAGCCACCAGATGTTCATTAAAGAGTAATTTATAGTAACAAAACATTGGGAAACAAATACTTTTTAAAGTCCAGAGGAAAGTGTCAACAGCTTTAAAATGAAGTGGCAAAAAATGGGGAACTAAACAGTGCATCATGACAAGCTATGGACAACATTGCAAATTATGAGTATTCTTGAACACTTAATTGTTCTCATAAGGAATCTGTGCATGGACCAAGAAGCAGTTGTTAAAACAGAATATGGGAACACTGAATGGTTTAAAATTAAGAAAGGTGTGCGACAGGGTTGTATTCTTTCACCATACTTATTCAACCTGTATGCAGAGCAAATAATACGAGAAGCTGGGCTTTATGAAGAAAAATGTGGCATCATTAACAACCTGTGATATCCAGATGATACAACTTTGCTTGCTTAAAATGAAGAAGACTTAAAATACTTGCTGATGAATATCAAAGAGCACAGCCTTCAATATG
The DNA here is from genome assembly GCF_000296735.1 of Chrysochloris asiatica. Taxonomy (NCBI): domain Eukaryota; kingdom Metazoa; phylum Chordata; class Mammalia; order Afrosoricida; family Chrysochloridae; genus Chrysochloris; species Chrysochloris asiatica. The sequence goes on along the minus strand of NW_006408720.1, from coordinate 996,220 downwards.
GATCATATCTCAATGTAAAGAAAACAAAAATCGTCTCACCACTGGACCAATAAAAAACATTATTAACAGTGGAGAAAAGATTGAAGTTGTCAAGGACTACATTCTTCTTGGATCAACTATCAACACTCAGGGAAGCAGTAGTCAAGAAATCAAATGATGTATTGTATTAGGAAAATCTGCAGCACAAGACCTTTTAAAGTGTCGAAGAGCATAATTGTCAGCTTGAGGACTAAGGTGCGCCTAACCCAAGCCATGGTATTTTCAATAACCTCGTATGCATGTGAAAGCTGGACAGTGAATAAGGAAGACTGTAGAAAAATTGATGTTTTTGAATTATGATGTTGGAGGAGAATACTGAAAGTGCCATGGGCTGTCAAAATAGCAAACAGATCTGTGTTGGAAGATGTGCAGGCAGAGCGCTCCTTGGAGACCAAGATGGCCAAACTTCATCTCTCATACTTCAGACATGTTATCGGGAGGGACCTTAGCTGGAGAAGGATATCATGTTTGGTCAGAGAACAAGAGGAAGACCCTCAAAGAGATGGATTGCCAAAGTGGCAGCATCAATGGGCTCAAGTATGGCAACAATTGTGAAATTGGCCTAGGACTGGGCAGTGTTTCATTCTTTTGTACATAGGGTTGCTACGAGTTGGTTGCTGACTCAATGGCACCTAACAACAACAACAACAACAAACAATGCATTACTTTTCAACACACTGCTGTGCCTAACAGCTGACAAAATGATACAATCTTAGTTTCAATTTTGGAAGTTACATTAACAAATTCTCTGGAGTTGTTGCCAGGGAACCTGAGACCCTGAGACCATATATTCCAGCAGGGTAGTTTCTCTGCAGTTGTTTTGTTCTAGATGGGAGGGTAATTTTCACTATAAAGACGTGTTGGGTTTTTTTTTTCCCCACAGTAAATGATTACTAGCTGTGAAATTGTTATGCCGCACTGAGGACTTGCATGCTGTCTTTCTTCAAATAAATTGTTAATACTGCAATTCTGTAGCTGTATTAACCAGAGCCATTGGGAACTAGATTAACCCAACAAGAGTCTAATGAAATAGTAATTTAACCATTACAATTAAAATCTCACTCAAATCATGATCTTCCTTTTCTCAAAGCCAACCCCAGACCTCTTGTGAACTATTCTCTCTTCTGTTTTCTTGATAAATAACTCATTTTTTAATAATTTTTATAGAATAACCCATTTGTGCATATTTTGAAGCAAGAAATCTAAATACCACTACAAGATCTTTCCTCAAACTTACATTACACCCCATTTGAAGGATCAGTAACTCATAAACACACATATTGCCATTTAAATTTATGCAATTGTTGTTAACTAAATGCCATGTTTATTTGGAGTGAAACTTACATAGCAACTCTGCCACTTTATATTTTCACAGACAATATAAATTTCTATCATGTGTGTAAGTAGAGTACCGAGAGATGTAAGTGACATAGTCATTCACCAAGTTCTGTGGATTCTACCACCCAAAGCATCTCATGTATTTGTTTTCCTTCTCCATGCCCATTGCTGTTGTCCTCATTTATACCCTTTTCATTTTGTGCTAGTTATCATCTATTTAAGGATTCCCAGTGGTGCCATGTGATAAGCATCAGGCTGCAAGTTCCCTTTCCATTTTGATTTTGGTTGAGTTTGGTTTGGGAGAAGGGAGCAACAAGAATAACAAAAATTTGGAAGATGAAAAGAGAGATGTAGTTTTTCTTTGCTGCAGAGCCTTTCTATTTTAGTGTGGTTCTTACAGGTGGGGTTTGGCTTTTTAACTTGAGCAAGTGTTATTAACTCCAGCTGTCAATCCAATGCTCATGATAACTTCATAGTAAGAATATTTAATGGTAACAATGGCTTTCCACTCTGTCAGTTATAAAATGTTGGTCACTTTGACTCTGCCCAAAGAAAATCCAAACTCACACCCATATGGTGGTGATTATGTCCCATAGAGTTGGTTCCAACTCATAGCGATCCTGTATAGAGTTTCCGAGGCTGTAAATCTTTATGGGAGCAGAAAGCCTCATCTTTCTCCCGTGGAACAGCTGGCAGTTTTGAACTGCTGACCTTAAGGTTCCCAGCCCGATTTGTAACCACTACGCTACCAGAGCTCCTTATCTAGTTGACCCTAAATAGGATTTCCAAAACTGTTTGAACCACTGACATTGTGGTCAGCAGTCCAGTCCTTATTCTAAAATGCCACCAGGGTTCTTTTTAAATCTACCCACATTTTGTTTGTTCAGTTAGTTAGTTAAGTGCCATTGAGTTGATTCCAACCCATAATGACCCTTTAAAGGATTTCTGAGGAGCAGCTGGTGAGCTTGAACCACCAAGCTTGAGGTTTAAAGCAACTTTGCAGTCTAGTGCATTAACCCACAACACCACATGAGGACAAATTCATTATGCTCTCCTTTACCTGGAAGGACACAGACACATCCCTTGTTGTTGCTAAGTACCATTGAGTTACCTCCAACTCATAGCAACCTTGTGTAAGGTTTCCATGGAGCAGCTGGTGGGTTTGGACTGCTGACCTTGCAGTTAGCAGGCCAGCGCGTATCCTACAGTGTCATACCAGGACTCCGCAGCCTTGCTTACTGTCTTAGTTTTCCTTGGTTCCCACACTTTTTTGCAACATAACTTTCAACCAAGATTAGAGTACCATTTCTCAAATGCAAGCCTGATAATACTGTTCTCCTGCCCCAAATCTTTGGTTTATCAATATCTTTGGTAGTAGTTCCTAAGCAGAGGGTTGTTGCAAGTAATCTGAAAATCCTTATGCACTCAAACATTCTGTGGAATAATCAATTTCATATATTCCTGGTGTGGTGCCATAGGATAAACACTGGGCTATTAACTGCAAGGATAGATGTTCAACTCCACTAGTAACTGCTTGGAAACTACACAGGATCACTATGAGTCAGAGCTGAGTCTAAAGCACTTAACAACAACAAAAGTTTCTATAATATTATGTTTAAAAATATGTTGTAATGATTAATAAATGCCAGTTCATTTTAAATACAAATGACTTCATAGTGACTTTGTCACTTTGTTTTTGTGGACAAACAAATCTTTTATTGCATATGTTAGAAGAATCCACTTATTCAAAAGGCAGAGTCTAGACTACTTATAAAGAGCTCTGGTAATGTAGTGGTTACGAATCAGGCTGCAAGCCGCAATGTCAGCAGTTCGAAACAACCAGCTGTTCTGTGGAAGAAAGCTGAGGCTTTCTGTTCCCATAAAGTTTTACAGCCTCAGAAACCTTATGCAGGGTCACTATGAGTCAGAACCGAGTCCATGGCATATAACAACAAGACTACTTATATTATTTTCCAGTTTTTTATTCTACTGATCACTCACATGCTTTTGCATTTTATTTGAGTAATATCTCTGTGTATCATTTTCTTCATATAACATTCTTCTTATTCCTTAGAGGTACACTTGTTGTTAAATGCTGTTGAGACAGTTCCAACTCATAGCAATCCTGTATAGAGTTTCTGAGGAGTGGCTGGCAAGCTTGAACCACCGACCTTGAGGTTCAAATCGACCCTGCAGTCCAGTACATAAACCCACAGTAACACACCAGGTCCAGAGGTGCATTTATACAGTCAATGTTTCTTTCCTGGAAATTTCATCCTCATCTTTCATAATAGCTGCATTGGATTGTGCACCAATATGCTAGAATTTCATTTCAGGACTTTGTATACATTATCACATTTAACATTCATGACAGTAGCTAACATTAAGATTATACAGTTAGTGCAAGATCGCACAATCAGAATTAAAACTTGAACTCCAACCTGGTTTCAAACATACATGCCAAAAATTAAAATGTATTTTCTAATAAGGACCTAGTTAAAAAGCTGCACACTTATATCATAGGTTGCTCTAGTCAGTTGGCCTAATACTGGTTTTATAGTTTTTGCTCAACTGCCTAATCCAGTGAGTAGCGTTTGGGATCAAAAAAGCTTAAAAGGAACCTCCCAAGAGGAGACAATTGGTCTCTATTTGCCTAAAATAAAGGGAAAGGGAAACTCGGGAATTGTAAAGGGAAATGGACTGCAGGTCCAATTACTCTAAAACTACTACCTCCTTTGCCAGTGGAACAGAAAAAAACTGAATGGTGCATAGGGATCATAACTGATTTTCTTTTTTTTTTTTTTTTAAATCAAGGATTCAGTAGTTGGATCAGGAAGAAGAACAAATATTGATCAGAACTTCAAAGTTTTGTTGGAAACCAGACTTACTGGATACATTGAAACTGGAGAAATCCCTAAATATATTGACAGGAAATGGCTTTTAAGCCTTGAGTCAAAACTATTCCATGAGTCAACTTGAAACTAAACAGTAATTTAGATCATTTTATAAGGAATGTTCGCTATGAGCATT
>NW_006408720.1:987980-990008 GCF_000296735.1 Chrysochloris asiatica | reverse complement strand
AGCTCACCAGCTGCTCCTTAGAAACCTTATGGATTGGAACCGTCTCGACAGCACTTAACAAAAGCAAGTGAGCTGAAATGGACTGGTATTGCCCATTTTAAATTTGATAATCACATCATTTACTATGTTTAGAATGAAAAATTAAAGAAAAATGGCATTGCATTCATTATCAGAAAGAGCATTTAAGAATCTGTCTTGAAATACAACACAGTCTGTGATAGGGTAATATATCTAAATGCCTCTAGGAAGATCAGTTAGTACAACTATTATTCAAATTTACACACCAACTTTGTTCTACCAACTTATTCAGTCTGAAATTGATCAAATATGCAATCAAGATGTATTGATAACTACTTGCGTTTAGTTAGAATGAAAAGAATGGAAATGAAATGGAAGGATCCATCATTGAAAAATATGGCCTTGGTGATAGAAGCAATGCAGAAGAACGCATGAAAAAAAAAAATTGTAAGACCAATGAATTCATTGCAAATACTTTTTTAAACAACATAAAAAGATGTTTATATAGATGGACCTCACCATATGGAATGCACAGAAATCAAATTTACTAGATCTGTGTAAAGAGAAAAAAGAAAATCCCCATTATCATCAGCCAAAACAAGGTCTGGTAAGGACTGTGATATAGATCCATCAATTACTCTATGTACAGGTTCCTCAAGAACACAATTAAGTTTTCCAGACTAATCATTTCCACGATGTTGCCCATAGCTTATCATGATCCACACATTAAAAGGTCTTTTTGCATATTGCACAAGCAAACATTTATCTGGTATTCTCTGCTTTCAGAAAAGTTCTATCTGACATTAGCAGTGATATCCCTCATTCCATGTCCTCATTTGAATCCAGCTTGAACCTCTGGCAGTTCCCTGTCAAAGTAATGTTGCAGCCATTCAATAATTATATTTGGTAAAATTTTAATTGCATGTGATATTAATGATATTGTACGATGGTTTCTGAATTCTGTTGGATCTCTTCTCTTTGGAATTGGCACAAATATGGATCTTATCCAATCAGTTGGCCAGGTAACTATCTACCAAATTTCTTGGCATAATTGAGTGAGTTTCTCCAGTGTTTCCTCAATTTGTTTAAAGATTTCAATTTGTATTCCATCAACTCCCAGAACCTTGCTCTTTGCCAATGCCTTCAGTGCAACTTGGCCTTCTTGCTTAAGTATCATTGACTTTTGTTGGTTTTTTACTTCCAGGTCTTTGCACATTGTGTTACAATATATGACTTCGTCTTCTTGAAATGTCCTTTGAAATTTTCTGTTGAGCTGTTTTTTCTCTTCTATTTGTTTTAGCATCTCTGCATTGCAGAACAAGTTTCAGTGTCTCTTCTGATGTCTATTTTGGTATTTTCTTTCTTTCTTGTTTTTTTTAATAAGATTTTACTTTCGTCCTGTATGATATTCATGGTGTCTTCCCACAATTTTCTGGTCTTTGGTCATTAGTATTTAATGGATCAAATATATTCTTGAGATGATCTCTAAATTCAGGTGGGATATATTTAAGGTCATATTTTGGTTCTTGAGGACTTGTTTTAATTTTCTTCAGCTTCAGCCTGAATTTGCTTATGAGTAATTGATTGTCTTTAAACAGTCTGTCATTTGCCTTGTTTTGACTTATGAAATGAAGCTTTCCATCATCGCATGCCACATATGAAGTCAATTTGATTCCTGCAGATTCTATCTTGTGAGGTCTATGTGTATAGTTGTCATTTATGTTGTTTAAAAAAAGGAACTTGAGGAAGGCATTATTCTTCAAAATTCAATCCTGTGATCTTCAGCATGATTTCAATAGCCAACACCATATATTCCAAGAATGGATCCTTCCTCTTTGTTTCCAACCTTTGCATTCAATCATCAGTACTTAACCAATACATCTTGATTGTTTGTTTGATCAGTTTCAAACTGAGGATGTTGGTAGAATTTTTCAATTTCATCATCATTGGCTTTAGTGGTGGGTGCATAAATTTGGATAATAGTGATATTAACTGGTCTTCCCAGTAGGC
>NW_006408720.1:976640-977749 GCF_000296735.1 Chrysochloris asiatica | reverse complement strand
GTTTCACTAGTTTTGTTTCTCTAGAGAACCCAGTTTAAGACACTTAGCCTTATCCAACATGACTGGACACTGGGACACTATGTCTTGTATCACATGGGTCTTACATCCTTTTCTACACCTAAGATTCCCAACAGCTCCACAATCAAGAGTGTAAAACATCTGAACTCTTATTAGTTGTGAGAGGATTTGAACACAAATTGAATGAGCTACAGCACCTTTACAAAACTCATTTAAGACAATTAATTTGTGAACTGTTTCATAATGAGTATGCTAATTACCCACTTAATAGAGTGAAGTCAAGTTTTGACTTTGCTCTGAGCTTCACCAACTTGAAGATTGTAATTTCACTTCCATTGTTCACAGAATTTACATTATATCGTTCCCACTAAATGTCAGTCTGTCATACTGTGGTGACTTATGTGTTGCTGTGATGATGAAAGCTATGTCACCCGGATTTTAAATACTAGAAGGGTACCCTCATGGTGTATTAGGGGTCAGTGGAGCTTCCAGAATAAGACAGATTAGGAAGAAGAGGAGGACTATTTCTGAATGTTTAGCCACTGAAAACCTGATTTATAGCAGGGAGCATTGTCAGGTATACTGTCAGAAATTGAAATCATTGTTAATTTGTTGGTGTTGTTAAGTGCCATTCAGTCTAACTCATAGCAACCCAGTATAGGGTTTCCAAGAAGTGGCTGATGAGTTTGAACTCCAACCTTACAGTTCAAACTGGCCTTGTAGTACAATGCCTATACTACAACACCATACCAAAACATTATGAATAGCATGCAAATATTGTCAGATACAGTGCCAGAAGATGAGACCCTCAGGTTAGAAAGCACTCAATTTATGACTGGGGAAGATCAGCCTGTTCAAAATAGAGTGGACAGTGATGATGCCAATGCAATAAGCTTCCAGAACCTTCATTTACTGATGGGGCACATCTTAAAATGAGGAGAAACAACTGCTAACACCCATTAATACTAAGAACTTGGAAGGTATGAAGTATGAATCTAAAAAAATTGTACATGGTCAAAAATTAAATGGAACACAGAAAAATCATTAGTGAGCTGAAATGGACTTGTATTGGCCATTTTGAATCTGACAAT
>NW_006408720.1:972180-974460 GCF_000296735.1 Chrysochloris asiatica | reverse complement strand
ATGGACAAATAAATACCATCATTTATGAACCAATAAATACCATCATTTATGGACCAATACTTAACATCTTGGTGTGGCACTGTGGGCTAATGCATCAGACTGCAAAGTCCTTTGAACTGCAAGATCGGTGGTTCAAGCTCACCAGCTGCTCCTTGGAAATCCTATAAAAGGCCACTATGGGTCAGAATCGACTCGACAGCACTTAACAACAACAACAACTTAACATCATCTTAAATGGAAAAAAAAGATTGAAGTTGTCAGAGACTTTCTTTTGCTTGGATACACAATAAACGCTAATAGAAGCAGCAGTCAAGTGATTAAATGATGCATTGCATTGGGCCAATCTACTACACAAAATCTGTTTAAAGTGTTCAAGGGCAAAATATCATTTTGAGGATTAAGGTATGCCTGTCCGAAGCCATAGTATTTTCAATATACAGGGCAAATCATTTGAGAAGATATGTTATATGAAGAAGAACCTGGCATCAGGACTAGAGGAAGACTCATTAACAATTTGCGATATATAGATGGTACAATCTTGCTTGCTTAAAGCAAAGGGAACTTAAAATACTTACATGAAAATCAAAGACCACTGACTTCAGTATGGATTGCACCACAAAGTAAAGAACACATAAATCCTCACTACAAATAGCATAATTTGCAGACCTATAAATAACATAATGTTAAAAGGAGAAAAGATTGAAGTTGTCGAGGACTTCTTTTTGCTTAGATACACAATCAACACAAATAGAAGCAGCAATCAAGAAATCAAACAATGTATTGCATTGAGCAAAACTGTTGCACAGGACTTGTTTAAAGTGTTCAAGAGAAATAAGGTGTGCCTGTCCCAAGCCATAGTATTTTAAGTGACCTCATAAGTAAGTGAAAGTTGGACAGTGAATAAGGAAGACCGTAAAATAATTGATGCATTTGAATTACAATGTTGGAGAATAATATTGCAAGTATCATGCACTGACAGAAGAAGGAGCAAATCTGTGTTGGAAGAAATACTGCTAAAATGCTCCTTGAAAACTAGAATTTCAAGACTTCATCTTTCTTATTTTGGACATATCACCAATTGGGATCAGTCCCACTCCAATCAAGATTCTATCTCAACCAGTTTACTAAAACATTTCCTATCAATTTCATTCATGAATACCATATAACTTTCTCAAAATTTCATTTCCTGTTTTCATCGTATATGACTTATAGAAAGCATTTCAAATATATATTTACCTTCTTTTCCAATTCTCAGTTGGACACTTACATTCTGGCACACAATGCTCTGCTAATTTTCCTCACATCTGACACTCTATGTCCTGTGATCCTCCTCTAGAGTCTAAATACTAGAGGGTCCCTAGAGATTTATTCCATGTGCTTTATCTCTATCCCCATCATTCATCTGGCAGCTTGTTGTACCATGGTATGTGTTGCTGTTATGCTGGAAGTTATGACATGAGTATTTAGAATACCAGCAAGGTCACAAATTTCAGTGGAGCTTTCAGACTAATATAGTCTAGAAAGTCGTACATGGTGGACTATTTAAAAAAAAAATTGGTCATTGAAAAACTTATGAATAATAGTGAAGTATAGTCTTATATAGGGCTGAAAGATTATCCCCTCAAGTTCAATAAGAAATCTCTGACTCATCAAAAATGTACCAAGCACGAATCTAGAAAAAAGGTGAAAGTGTCAAAAATGGAGTGGAATTCATGAAGGTACAGATCCTAGGCATTAATGAGCTAACATGTAGTGGTATTGGTCATTTTCAATTTGAAAATTACATTATCTACCATGCCAGGAGTGACAAAGTGAAGAGGAATGGCATTTTATTCACCATCAAAAGAACATTTCAAGATGTATCTTGAGGTATGATTCTGCCAGTGATAGGAAAATATCCATATCTCTACAGGAAAATCATTTAATAGGACTATTGTTCAAATTTTCTAAAAATCAATGTAAAAGAAAAATAAATTTAATATTCTTACTAGCTTCTGCAGTCTGAAATTGATCAAACCTACAAGTAAGAGGCTCTAGAAGTGTAGTGATTACAAAGTCAGCAGTTTGAAACTACCAGGTGTTCTGCAGGAGAAAGATGAGGCTTCTTGTTCCCGTAAAGATTTACAGCCTCGGAAACCCTGTACAGGGTGGGTATGAGTCGGAACGGACTCCATGGCACATAACTAACCAGACAAGCAAGATGCATAACTTCTGGCTGAAATGTGAAAGTTGGAAGCAAAGAAGTATTAATACTTGGACAATATGACCTTAGTGATAGAA
>NW_006408720.1:970290-971705 GCF_000296735.1 Chrysochloris asiatica | reverse complement strand
AGATCTATTTATTCTTTTGGCAGACCATGGTGCTTTCAATATTCTCCTCCAACACCAAAGCTCTAATGCATCAATTCTTCTATGGTCTTCCTTATTTAAGGCCCAACTGTCATATGCATATGAGGACACTGAAAATACCATGGCTTGGTTTAGGCTCACCTTAGTCATCAAACTGACATCTTTGCTCTTCAACACTTTAGAAAAATCTTGTGGGATGCTAGGCTTGATGGCAGATAGGGTAGAGGTGCAGTGAAGTTCGCTGTCAGCAATACCACAGAATACCAGGAGAAGCAAGTTCAAGGCAGAGCAACAAAACTCTGAACCACATAGGTAGGAATATTTAAAAAGTTTGAAGGATTATAGCTAGTGGAACTTGTAGAGGAAATAACAAATCATTAATTTTGAATCTGCCGAGCTTGGCAGACTGGAGCCAACAACTTGGGCGAGACCAAACAGCAAGACCAAGCAGGGGAGCAGACCCACCATGGAATAATGCCACAGGAACCACAGAGCAAGGTGGACAATAAACTTTGTCAGTTTCGTTTTGTTCTGATTTTCTTTTTTGTTGTTGTTGTTATCTGTTCACTGGCCCTGCATTGTTTGCACACCTTCATTATGGTGACTAGAGGGGGGTGCCTGAGTGAGTGGACACCTCCCACTCCCACCAATGGTGGGTTCTTCTGCCACGCATGCACACAGATACTCTCAGCCCAAGAGCTGGCCCTGAAGTGTTTTCTCAATAGGGAAAAGACCAGAAAAAGGGGTGTGGAGAAGGAAAGAGAATTAAAAACAAAACAGGCAAAACTTAAATTAAATCCTAAGGTACAGCATAACAACTAACAGTGACATCTTGAAATCTCTGAGGCAGCTTTGAAGGAAAGAAGCTGAAAGAGGACATTAAAGTCATACTCATATTAGGCTACAGATTTTTTTTCTTTCTTTCTTCTCTCCCTTTTCTGTGATTATAAACTACAGTATCCAATCCAGTTTTTTTGTTGTCATTGTTGTTTTTTCGGTGTTTTTTTCTTTTTATTTTGCTATTACTGTTTTGCTGATTTATGCTACCCTTTTTACCTGTGAGGGACTCTTTCTCTTTCTATATTACCCAACAGCAGACACCAACTGCTGACACAAATTCTCAAGCTACAATCACACTCTAAAAAACATCAAAATCCAGGGAATAACCAATACCAATTCCCATACACCAGGAGGCAGACAACACCTGTTAAAGTTACTCTGAGTTAAACAATAAGAAGAGTGAAATGGGAAGCCCACATCCTGATCATATTTACCTGGAGGCAATCAGAAAGCATAAAAAGTACTAAAACGCACACTCAATTAGTTATTAAGACCACAGATAAACACTAAACATGTCCAAGAAGCAAAAGCAGATGACCATATTAACACATGTCCAG
>NW_006408720.1:967621-968870 GCF_000296735.1 Chrysochloris asiatica | reverse complement strand
TGCCTTCGAGTCGGTTCCAACCCATAGCGACCCTGTACAGGGTTTCCGAGGCTGTAAATCTTTACGGGAGCAGAAAGCCTCATCTTTCTCCCGCGGAACGGCTGGTAGTTTTGAACTGCTGGCCTTAAGGTTCGCAGCCCGATTCGTAACCACTACGCTACCATAGCTAATGATAATTACACTGAATGTGAACACATTCATTGTACCAGTTAAGAGACGGAAGGTGGCACAATGGATAAGAATACAAGATCCTTCAATATGCTGTATGCAAAAGACACATCTGACACACAGAGATAAAAACAGATTAAAAGTCAAAGGATGGGGAAAAAAATACCAAGCTAATTGCAATAAAAAAACAAAAAACAGGAGTGGCAGTACTAATCTCTGATGAAATAAACTTTCAGGCAAACCCCAGCATAACAGATAAAGATTGCCATTATCTCATGATTAAAGGGACAACTGTACAAGAAGACATAACCATAATAAATACCTCTTCTCCCAATGAAAGAGCTCCAAAATATACAAAGCAAACTCTAATAGATTTGAAGAAAGAAATAGACAAATCTACAATAATCGTAGGCGATTTTGGTATACCTCTTTCAGAAATGGATAGAACTACTAGAAAGAAACTTGACAAAGACACAGAAAAATTAAACAACAAAATCAGCCAACTAGACCTCACAGATGTGTACAGATCATTCAACCCCAAAACTGCACAATACATATTCTTTTTCCATTTTTTCCAGAATAGACCAGGTGTTAGTCCACAAAACAAACCTCTATAAATTTACAAATATAAAAACTCTACAAAGCATCTTCTCAGACCACAATGCTATCAAAATAGAAATCAACAATAGGAAGAAAAAGGAAATAAAGTCAAATACAGGGAAACTGAATAACACCCTGCTGAAAAGCAACTGGGTAGTAGAAGAAATTAAACATGAACTCACAAAGTTCCTACAAACAAATGAGAATGAAAACACAATATACCAAAATCTTTGGGACACGGTGAAAGCATTGCTAAGAGGATAATTTATTACAAATAAATGTACATATCCAAAAGAAAAATGAACCCAAATTAACACTTTAACCCTGCAGCTACAACAAATAGGAAAAGACCAACAGAGGGAACATACAGCCACCAAAAAGAAAAGAAATAATAAAAATTAGAGCAGAAATAAATGAGATAAAAACAGAAAACTATATAAAGAATCAACAGGACAAGAAGCTGGTTCTTTGAAAGGATTAA
>NW_006408720.1:957201-966241 GCF_000296735.1 Chrysochloris asiatica | reverse complement strand
AAAAAAACAATTGCAAACTTTATATGAAAGGAAAGAGACCCAGGATAAGCAAAGCACTACTTAAGAAAAAGAATAAAGTTGGAAACCTCTTACTCCCCAATTTCAAAATTTATTACATGGCTACAGTGGTCAAAACAGCTTGGTACTGGTACAATGAAAGATACATTGATCAATGGAACAGAATTGAGAATCCAAATATTAACCCATCCACATACACCCAACTGATTTTTGACAAAGTACCTACAGAGATCACATGGGGAGGGGATAGTTTCTTCAACAGAAGGTGCTGGCATAACTGGAAAGCGATATGCAAAAGATTGAAATAAAATCTTTACCTCATGCCTTATACAAAAACCAACTAAGCATGGATTAAAGACCTAAATTGAATCCCAAAATTATGAAAGCCATCAATGAAAAAATAGGGACAAATGTGAGGGCACTAGTTCAGGGAACACACAGACTACCAAACATTTTTAAAACAATACAAACAAAAGTAGAAAAAATACGTAAGTGGGACATACTAAAAATTAAAAACTTATGTTCATCAAAAGACTTCACAAGAAGAGTAAAAACGGAACCCACAGAAAAAATCTTTTGCACCGACACATCAGACAAAGGACTCATTTCTAAAATCTATAGGAAACTATAACACCTGTACAAGAAAAAGACAAATAACCCAATTAAAAAATTGGCACAGAACATGAACAGACACTTCACCAAGGCGGAGATCTGGGCAGCCAACAAACATATGTAGAAATGTTCACGATCACTAGCAATTAGAGAGGTGCAAATAAAAAAAAATAAGATATCGCCTCACAGCAACAATAACAGCAAAGATTAAAAAAATAAAGAACAATAAATGCTGGCGAGGATGTGGAGAGACTTGAATGTTCCTGCATTGCTGGTGGAATTGCAAAATGATCCAACCTCTCTGGAAAGCAATATGGCACTTCCTCAAATGTTGGAAGTAGAAATACCTTATGATCCAGAAATTCCTCTACTTGGTATTTACCCCCAAGAATTTTGAGCCATAATATGAGTAGATATATGCATACCAATATTCATAGCAGGACTATTTAGATGGAGACTGCCTAAGTGCCCATCAACTGAAGAATGGATAAACAAATGGTGGTACATACACACAATGGAATATTATGCTACCTTAAAGAATAACAAGGAAGCTGCAAACCACTGCATAACATGGGTGAATCTTGAGGACCTTATGCTGTGTGAAATTAGTCACAAAAGGAGAAATACTGAACAGGACCACTACTGTAAAAGAACTCATAATAAAGGGGGCCGGGGTTTTTTGCTGGTTATTGGGATGTGGGGGGGTGGAGTGAGTGGAGGAAGGGGAAGCTGGAGCACAGGGTAGGGAATAGACACAGGATAGTTTGGGTGCTAGAGAGGGGAGTAATCCACAAGAAGGGGGAAGAGAATGGAAGAACAAGGCGTATGAGAAAACAATTAGGCAGGTTTGCATGGGCTAAGTGGGACAGAGGTAAATGATGTAGGCACAACCTTGGAACAATAGGGTTCTGGGATACAGGGATTGAGATGGAATGGCTGGGGACTCTAGACCCAGAGAGGGAGAGGGTCTATGTGCTGAAGACCAGGGGGTAGGCTTGCAGGGTATACCCTTTGGTTGGTTGATGATGCATTGGGGGCAGGGGGTTGTAACCATGGCAATGAAAAGATATACAATAAGATGAATGTAAAGTTAATGTTCTCCCATTAAATTATCACATAATTCACAATAAAACATTTTAAAAATGGGTCTTGTGCAGCAAATTTGCCTAATACAATACATAATTTAATTTCTTGACTGCTGCTTCAATGAGTGTTGATGGTTGATCCTAGAAACATGAAATCTTTGACAACTTCGATCTTTTCTCCTTTGATAAGAATGTTGTTTATTGGACCAGTGGTGACGGTTTTTATTTCTTTACATTGAGATGCAATCCATGCCAATGTCTATGGTGTTTCATTTCATCAATATTTTAAGTGCTCTTTATTTTCAGGAAACAAAGTTGTATCATCTGCATATCTTAGGTTGTTAATTAGTCTTTCTCCAATCCTAATGCAACATTTTTCTTCATATAACTCAGCTTTTTGGATTATTTGCTCAGCATACAGTTTGAATAAGTATGGTGAAAGAATATAACACTGTCGATGAACTTTTCTAATTTTAAACCATTCGGTGTTCCCTTGCTATGTTCGAACAGTTGCCTCTTGTTTTATTTATGGGTTCCTCGTGAGCACATTCTTATCAATGCAGAAATGATTGCAGTTGTAAAGGACTTCATTCTTCTTGGATCAACTATCAACACTCATGGAAGCAGCAGTCAAGAAATCAAACGACATATTGCATTAGGAAAATGTGCTGCACAAGACCTTTTTAAAGTGTTGAAGAACAAAGATGTCAGCTTGATGACTAAGGTGTCCCTGACCCAAGCCATGGTATTTTCAATAACCTCATATGCATGTGAAAGCTGGACAGTGAATAAGGAAGACTGTAGAACTGATGCTTTTGAGTTATGGTGTTGGAGGAGAATATTAAAAGTGCCATGGGCTGCCAAAAGAACGGACAGATCTGTGTTGATAGAAGTGCAGCCAGAGTGCTCCTTGGAGGTAAGGATGGCCAAACTTCATCTCTCATATTTCAGACATATTGTCAGGAGGAACCAGGAACTGGAGAAGGATACCATGTTTGGTAAGGTGGAGGGTCAGAGAAAAAGAGTAAGTCCCAAAGTGAGATGGATTGGCAAGGTGGCAGCATCAATGGGCTCAAGTGTGGCAACAATTGTGAGGTTGGCCCAGGACTGGGCAGTGTTTTGTTCTGTAGTGCATAGGGTCACTATGAGTTGGTACCAACTTGATGGCACCTAACAATTACAACAACATGAGCACAGTTAAGTAAACTGGAATACTCATACTTCACAATGTTTTCCATAGCTTGTCATGATTGACACAATAGAAAACTTTTGTCAATTAAGAATAGGTAAACATCTTTCTGGCATTCTCTGCTTTCAGCCAAGATCCATCTGATGGCAGCAATGATACCCCTCATTCCACATTATCTTCTTAATCTGGTTTGAGCCTCTGGAAGTTCTCTGTTAATATATGGATACAGTTGTTTCTATATTACCTTTAGCAAAACTTTATTCACGTGGGATATAAATGATATTATCTGATGATTTCCATATTCTGATGGGTCACCTCTTATTGAAATGGGCACAAATACAGAGATCTCTTCCAATCAGTTGGCCAGATAGTTTTCTTCCAAATTTCTTGGCATAGATAAGTGCCACCTGACTTTCTTCAAAGACTTCTATTTGTATTTCATGAATTCCTGGTACCTTGTTCTTTGCCAATGCCTTCAATTTCATCTTGGAATTCTTTCTTCAGGATCATTAGCTCCTAATCATATGCTATCTCTTGAAATGGTTGCACATTGAATGTTTCCTTTTTGTGAAGTGACTCTGTGTATTCCTTCCATCTGCTTTTGATTCTTTCTGCATCATTCAATAACTTGCCCAAAGAATACTTCAATAACTAATGTCAAAGCTTCAATTTTTATTTCAGGTCCTTTAGCTTGAGAAATGTTGAGCAAGTTCTTTTCTTTTGGTTTTCTTACTACAAGTCTTTGCACATTTCGTTATATTTGTTTCTCGAGCTGACCTTTGAAATTTTCTGTTCAGCTCTTGTAACTCATTTTTTCCATTTGCTTTAGCAATAAATCTTGATTGCATGTTTGATCAATTTCATACTGAAGAAGTCAGTAGAATTCTTAAATTTCATCCTCACTGGCTTTAGTGGTTGGTGCATAAATTCAAATAATAGTTGCATTAACTCATCTTCCCTGTAGGCACATGGATATTATCCTATCACAGACAGCATTGTACTTCAAGACAGATCTTGGTATGTTCTTTCTGATGATGAATGTGATGCCATTTCTCTTGTTTTTGTCATTCCTGGCATAGTAAACCATGTGATTATCAGATTTAAAATGACCAATACATGGCAATTTCATCTCCCTAATACCTAGCATATTGATATTTATGCGTTCCATTTCATTTTTGACAATTTACAATTTCCTAGATTCATACTTTGTACATTCCATTTTCTGATTATTAATGGATTTTTTTTACAGCTGTTTCTCTTCATTTTGAGTTGTACCCCATCAATAAATGAAGGTCCTGAGGGCTTTACTCCATTTAAGTCATCGTGGACAACTCCACTTTGAAGAGGCAGCTCTGCCCCAGTCACATTTTGATTGCCTTCCAATCTGAGGGTCTCTTTTTTCTGGCACTATAGCTGACAGTGTTTTAGCATTATTAATAATACTTTCAATCACTAAATATGTGGAAGTGGTTCATCTCTCCTTCTCTCTAGTCTGTCTTCATCTGGAAGCTCATCTGAAACCTGCCCACTGTAGGTGACCCTGCTGGAATTTAAAATACTCATGGCATAGCTTCCAGAATCACAGCAGCACATAAGCCACAACAGTACAACAAACTGACAGAGTAGTGGTGGCAATTGTTCATATGCAAATTCAAGTTGAAAATAAAGAAAATTAAAATATGTCCCAAAGAGTCAAAATATAGCCTTCAGTAGTGGCTGTCAAAAGAACAAACAGATCTGTGTTGGAAGAAGTGCAGCCAGAGTGCTCCTTGGAGGCCAAGATGGCCAGACTTCATCTCTCATATTTTGGACATATTGTCAGGAGGGACCAGTTACTGGAGAAGGATATCATGTTTGGTAAGGGGGAGGGTCAGAGAAAAAGAAGACCCACAGCAAGATGGATTGGCCAAGTACCACCATCAGTGGGCTCAAGAGTGGCAACAATTGTGAGGTTTTCCCAGGACTGGACAGTGTTTCATTCTGTTGTGCATAGGGTCACTATACATTGGTACTGACTCAATGGCACCTAACAACAACAACAATATATTCCACTTGAATTTAAAGACCATCTCAAAAATACATGTGATGCATCGATCACTCATGACAGAACATCAGACATGCAGTGGAATGACATAAAAAAATATGATACTCAGAGAAAACAAAACTAATTTGAGAAGCATAGAAAAGACCAAAATGGATGTTTCTTAGAAGAAATTCTGAAACTTGTTTTTGTTAATAGAATAATTAAAGTGAAATCAAGATATGTTAGAGTAAAAGTACTGACCAGAAGACTTCAAAGTGTGTCTCAAGAAGACAAAGTAAGGTAATTTAATGATTATTATGATGACATGTGTAAAGATCTGAAAGAAGAAAAAAGCAAAATAGAAGAACATGCTCAGCATTTTTCAGGCTAGATGAATTAAAGAAAATTCCAGCCTTAAGTTGCAATATTGAAGCTTTCTATCGGGAAAAAGGACCCCTGATATGGGGCTGAATTATAAATTTTTCTGGACTTTGTTAACAGCAAAGTTGGTGGTTCAAACTCATCAGCCAATCCTCAGAAATCCTATACATGGTCTCTATGGGTTGGAACCGACTTAATGGCACTTCTCAAAAACAACAGGAATAGGCACTATTGAACTAATTAGGAAATATAAAAAGAAGATGGAAAGAATACACAGAGTCACTGTATAAAATAATTAGCTCAGCATTCAACCATTTCAGGAGGCAGCATATGATCAAGAACCAATTGGTATCAAAGGAAAAAGTCTAAGTTGCGCTAAAGGCATTGACAAACACAAGGTTCCAGTAATTTACAGAAGACCAAGTGAAATGATTCAACAAATAGAGGCAGTGCTACAGGTGCTCACTCATTTATGACAAGAAAAGTGATACAACAAAACATGAAAACTAGTGAACAATATCATTAATATCTTATACAAGAACAAATTTGCCAAAAGTAATTCAAAAGTGATTACAGTAATACAATAATAGGAACAATCAGAAATTCAGGTAAGAATCAGAAAAGGACATAAAACAAGAGATATAATTGTTGATATTAAAAATATCCTGACTAAAACTAGTGAATACCAGAAAACTGTTTACTTGTCTTTTATTGACTATGTAAAACATTCAACTGTGTAGATCACAACAAATTATTGATAACATGTCAAAGAATGAGCATCGCAGAGCACTTAATTGTCTTATGGAAACCATATATAAAATAAGATGATGTGGTTGTTGTTGTCAAGTGCCATCGAGTCAGTTCTGGCCCGTAGTGACCCTGTATAGGGTTTCCAAGGAATGACTGGTGAGTTTGTACCACTAACCTTCTGATTCAAATGACTGCAGTCCAGCACATTAGCCCACAACACCATACTTGTTTAAACACAATAAGGGGATAACATGTGGCTTAAAACCTAGAAATCTTTGGGTAATGATTGTATTTTTTCACCACAATTATTCAATCTATATGCTGAGCAAGTAATCTAAAATCTGAACTATATAAAGAAGAACATGACATCAGGATTGGAGGAAGACTCATTAGCCACCTGTGATATGCAGATGATGGTACCTTTCTTGCTGAAAGCAAAGAAGACTTGAAACACTTACTGATGAAAATGAAAGACTGCAGTCTTTATTATGGATTACACCTCAACATAAATGAAACAAAAATCTTCACTACTGGACCCTATAAGCAATGTCATGATAAATGGCAAAAATACTGAAGTTGTCATTTTCCTTGGATCTGCAATCAATGCCCATAGAAGTAGTAATGAAGAAATAAAATAAAGTATCTCCTGCAAAAGGTCTCTTATAAAGTGTCAAATAGCAAACATTTCAATTAGAAGTCTAAGGTGTACCTGTCACTACTCACAATATCGTCAATTGCATGCAGAAGCTGGGCAATGGATAAGGGAGATAAAGGAAGAATTAATTCCTTTGAATTATTGTGGTGGTGATGAATACTGAATATATCCTGGACTGCCAGAAATACAAACAAATCTGTTTTAAAAGAAGTGCAGTCAGAATGTTCCTTAGAAGCAAGGATGAAAGACATTGTGTACTTTGTATATATTATCAAGAAGGACCAGTCCCTGGAGAAAGACGGACATCACTTGCTAGAGTATCATCAAAAAAGAAGAGAACCTTCAAGGAGGTGGATACACACTGGCTCCAAAGTTGGCTAAAATATGGCATATTTGTGAAGATGGTACAGGACAAGGCAGTATTTCATTCTATGGTTCATAGGATAACTGTGACTATGAACTGAATGAAATGTACCTAACAAATGCACCTCATGATGTCTATGTGATTTTAAAAATGATAAGTCAATTATATCTTAGAAAAAAAAAACCCTGTAGTTTAATTATGTTTATTGATATAAATTAAATTTGTCAACCACTGTTAACACTAATTCTTTTATCAAAGGTTTCTATGATGCTAAATACTTTGAATCTTATACTATTGAAAAGAAGATTGAGATTTCATTTGGGTTAGGATAGTCTCTTTAGTAATCCAAAAATAGGAAAATCATCCTGTCATTGAAGGAAACTTGGTAAATTAGTAAGTACTAGTAAACCTGAAGGACTCATGGTGTGGCACTGTAGGAACGTCACTAGACTGCAAACCACAAGTTCGGCAGTTCAAACCCACCAGCTGCTCCTTGAGAATCCTATACAGGGGAAGTATACGTTGAAATGTATACCTTAACAACAAGTAAAAATGATAGGAGCCCTGGTAGCATAGCGGATCATAAGTTAGGCTGCTAACTGCAAGGTCAGCTGTTCAATTCTGCCAGTCACTCTGTGGGAGAAAGATGTGGCTTTCTGCTCCTAGAAAAATTGACAACCTCGGAAATCCTATACAGGATTACTATGAGTCAGAATCAACTTAATGGCATAAAACCACCAACCATAAGCAAATATAATCATTATTTTTCAAGCTTGCTATCAAAGGTCAGCTTAGGTGTGATACATTAGAGAGATATTCCAATTTTAGAAAAAAAGTTTTCAAATGTCCCATGTGTACCACAGTTTTTGGGTCAGATCTTCTCTGTCTTTTTCCTTCTTTTCAGAGGTGAAATAAATCATTGCACAGTCACTCTCAATATTTTTGATACTACTGTGGTGAGGAATTTTCCTTTGTTTTCAGATATATAAATGTTACTTACATACTTACACATTGTGCTGTGACTTTAAGGCACAAGAAGCTAACAGTTACTTTAATTGGGATATACTCTTAAATTCAAGGAAACTCATATTTTACAGATGATGTAGTCCTTTGGTGGGCACTTTCTACCTTAAAGAATGATCACCTCAAAAGCAATTTATTAACCTTCCTTCATCTTTTAAATATACCCTTGCTGGAAATCTTGAGAACATTAGCATTTGCTTGGGGATAACCTCTTTTTCAATGTAGCTTGATAATCAATTCTACTATGAATAAAAACTAAAATGAAAGTATTTGAAATTCAATTTCTCATCTAATTGATGTATTGGTATTTTTTTAATGCTATTATTTTCCATTTTCATTTCTTATACTTTAGAAGAATGTGCTGAAGTAGTCTGTAACAATTAGGGTATTTTCTTACATGAAGGCTAATCTCTTAATCTTTTTCTGTACTTACAATTCACAGAATTTGGGTAACCTACTGCAAATTCTCTCATGCTATTTGATTTCCTTCTTGTTAGCCAAACTATAAAGGAGATGAAGTTCATATTTCAAATCTCTTAGAAGTGTTCCTTTTAGAATCTATGAAAAGTGTCTGTTTTATTTATTCTACTGTGGTACTATGGGTTAATGTGTCAGACTGCAAATTCATTTGAACTGCACATTCAGTAGTTCAAGCTCACTAGCTGCTCCTTGGAAACCCTATACAGGGTGTCTATGGGTCAGAATGGACTCGAAGGCACTTAACAACAACAACAACCTCCCCATTACAAAGGAATCCAACATGAAGTCAAGCAGGCCTCACTAATCTTAGTTGTTGTTGTTGTTGTTGTCAGGTGCCATCGAGTCGGAACCGACTCATATCGACCCCATGCACAGCAGAACAAAACAATGCTCGATCCTGGGCCAACCTCACCACCGCTGCCACCCCCGAGTCCATCAATGATGCCACCTGGCCGATCCA
>NW_006408720.1:948011-955766 GCF_000296735.1 Chrysochloris asiatica | reverse complement strand
ATAATTTGCCCAGTGAATCTTTCAATAGCGAAAGTCGAGGCTTGAATTTTTTCTTCAGTTCCCCCAGCTTGAGAAATACTGACCGTGTTCTTCCCTTTTGATTTTCTAATCTTAGTTAGACTACTGAATCTTTCTGATCTTCCTTCTTACCTCTAGAATTTACACTGTCCTGTATTCAATTTTGTCCTGACATTTCTTTCTTTTAAGGATTTGAGAAATTGCTGTTTAAACAAACACTAATGATACCATGCTCAAGAAACACTTATATATTAGTTGTTGTTAAATGCCACTATGTTGGTTCCAACTCACAACAACCCTGTATAGCATTTCTGAGGAGTGACTGGTGAGTTTGAACTTCTGAAATTGCAGTGCAAACCAACCTTACAATCCAGTGCTTATTCTACAGCTAAAAGGAAAGTTAATGGTGACAATCTTAAGAACAGAAGGATGTAGGAAATGGAGAGAAATGTATAGTGAGCATAGTAGCTTTCTGAATGGCCCTCAGATTACACAATGTATGCGACTAATTAATCTTCCAGTACATAAACTGGCATTGTTAACTAAGTTTACAAAATAGTTGGTGGAAGCTAGAACTAAAAGGGATTTTCAAGATGACATTTCATCAGTATATATGGATGAAGGATGATCTCATATTTAGGCCAAGTTTTCTAAGATAGATTCTTATATTTCAAATAATCTCTTTCCTATGAGTCAAATAAACTTAACTCATACTTATCACCTCAGATGTGCTTTGATTTTTGCTTCAGAATAGATATTATAGAAAATAATACTAGATTGGTGGCTTGGATATCTCTTAATCCAGACTCATATCACTTTGTTACTAGAATCTAGTAACGGTTGTCTTTTTTATGCTTCTGTTTTCTCAAAGCAATACTGGAATTAGTAATATGCTAGGTCATTTTTAGGTCCACTTACTCCCTTAGAAAAGCATTTGCTTGATTAGTATTTCCTTGAAAAAAACGTCATAGTAATCATATGTTCTTAAATTTTGATAATCTATCTATTGTTTAGAGTCCTGGTGTTCCACTGTGGGTTAATGCACTGGACTGCAAAGTCACTTGAGTCACATGATTGGCAGTTCAAGCTCACCACTTGCTCCTTGAAAATCCTATACAGGGTCACTATGGGTAACAACAGCATCTATTGTTTCAAAAAGTGTTTATAAACTAAGATCGTTTGTTATTTTATTTAAATCAGGTTACTTGCTTTGTTTTTATTTTGTTTTTTTAAAAAATCTCTTTAGTTATCTAGTGGTCGATTTAATTTTTATTTAAATCATCTCACAAATTAAATTATACATAAAGAAATGTTCAAGCACACAAAATTAATTATAGTTTATTCATTTACTCATGTAATAAACATTTATTAACCAGTACCTGTTCAAATGTAACAACAATTGTGAGGTTAGCACATAATTGGGCAGTATTTCATTCTGTTGTGCATAAGGTCACTATGTGTTGAAATTGACTTGATGGCTCCTAACAACAAAAATTTGAAAAAGTTTGGTAAAGATAATTCAAAAATGATTGTAAAACAGGGAACTACCAGAGATTCAAGCCAGAATCAGAAGAGGACATAGAACGAGGGATTTCATCTCTGACTTCAGATAGATCTTGACAGAAAGCAGAAAGTCGTAGAAAGATGCTTATCTATGTTTTATTGACTATGCAAAGTCTTTCAACTGCATGAAACATGACAAGCTGTGGACAACATAGCAGAAGCAGCAGTAAAGAAAGCAGTAAAGGACACATTTCATTAGACAAATCTGCACAAGCTCTCTATAAAGTGTTCAAAAGTAAAGATGTCAGTTTGAGGACTAAGGTGCACCTGATCCAAGCCATGGTATTTTCAGTAGTTTCATGTACATGCGGAAGTTGGGCAGTGAATAAGGAAGACCACAGAAGAATTGATGCATTTGGGTTATAGTGTTAGAGAAGAATAAGAAAAGTTCAATAGACTGTAAGAAGAGCAAACAAATCTGTGTTGGAGGAAGTACAGAAAAAGTGCTCCTTTGAAGCCAAGATAGCTACACTTCGTTTCTCATACCTTGGATATATTATCTGGAGGGACCAGGCCCTGTAGCAGAACATCATGCTAGGTAAAGTAGATGGCCAAAGGAAAAGAAGAAAAACCCCTATGAGGTGGATTGACACAGTGGCAATAACAATGGGCTCAAGCTTAACAACTATTATGAGGATTGTAAGGAGCATGGAAGTGTTTTGTTCTGTTGTGAATAAAGTCACTATGAATTGGAATTGATCAGACAGCACCTAAGAATAATCGCAACAATACTTGCACTACTTTAGGTGCCAGGGATATAGCAGTTAAGAAAAAATGTAGTGCTAGAACATTCTATTCTTGAAGGGCACATAGAAGATGAATAAAATAGACAAAAAAATGAAAGTATATCAAATGGCCATGCCATGGGGAAAGCTAAAGTAAGGAAAGTGGTAGAAGGTGTGAGGAATTAGAGATGCAATCATGTGGGGCAAGGAGTGCTTAATATATATTGCATCTGAGAAAAGTCTGAAGGATATTTTAGACAAAATTATTGATATTTTTAAATTGGTGAAGAATATTTCAGTGCAAAATTGCCTGAAGCAGAGGGAGTGAGGGAGAAGATAGTGGGAGAGGAAATCAGAGAAATAACTAGGGGTTAGATAACATAGGAGCTTTTGATCATTATAAGGACTTCGTTGTACTAATTATGCTGAGAAAACAGAAGGCATTTGAGAAGAAAAGTCACAAGTCCTGATTTCTGCATTAACAGGTTAACTCTGCCTGCTGTATTGAAAATAGACTAAAGAAAAGAAATGGAAGAAGAAAGAGCAGGTAGGAAACTACCACATTAATCTAAAAGAAATTTGTTGTTATGTGCCATGGAGTCAGTTCCAACTCATAGTGACACTGTACAGGGTTTCTGAGGCTGTAAATCTTTACAGGAGCAGAAAGCCTCATCTTTCTCCCAAGGAACAGCTGGTAGTTTCGAACAGCTGACCCTGAGGTTAGTAGCCCGATTCGTAACCACTACACTACTAGAGCTCCTTAAAAGAGAGATGGTGGTGACATAGCATGAAATTCAGGAAGGAGCAAATGATGTCCTCTAGTTTGTTTCTTTTTAACCTAAATTAATGAAAAATGATACTAAACATTTATAAGACTAGAAAAAGGAATTTGGGAGGGAATCACAAGTTTGTGCTTGGAAGAAGAAAATTATTTAATTTAGGGATGAAATTTTGTGATGCTTACTAAAAATTAAAGTTGAGATGTATTCTATCAGACATTCAAATGGAAACAGTAAGATATAGGACAATAAACCACTTCCATGGAATCAATTCTGATTCATAGTAACTCTATATAGGTTTCTGAAATTGTAAATCTTTACAGGAATAAATAACCTCATCTTTTTCTAGGGAGTGGTTTGTGGATTTGAACTGACAACCTTCTGGAAAATAGAAATTGATGTAAATTTTGTTGTCATCTGCATATGTATGATATCTAAACCCAGACAACATGAAGAGATTGCTAAAAGTATTTAGATAGAAAAATGATTTCTAAATACTGAATTCTAGGATTCCCTATAGTCTCAAGTTCTGAAAGATAAGAAAGAATGAGAAGAGAGTGAGAAGGCACCTCAAATAAGGTTGTTGTTGCTGTTAAGAGCCAATGAGTTGGTTCCAACTCAGCAACCCTGTATAGGGTTTCTGAGGAATGGCAGGTGAAGTTGAACAGCTGACCTTGAAGTTCAAACTGGACTTTGCAGTCCAGAGTATACACACACACACACACACACACACACACATACATATTATGTTGTTATTATTAGGTGTTGTCGAGTGCCACACCAGGATTATATATATATATGAAAAATGTCAATAGAAGGAAGTGAAGAAAATGTTTCAAAGAAGAAAATATTTCATTGTGTTGAATACTATATATAAAGGAGCTTCAAAAGGTCCATTTGAATTTATTATTTTTTTTAGAAAATTTCATCATCTTTTAAATTTAAAAATTTCTAGAAACTTTTGGAGCCCCTTTATATATATATATCAAGTAAGATGTGTATAAAATCAAAACTGAGACTTGGCAATTAGGTCTTGAAACGTGGAAGTAATTCTTAGCAAGTATAATGTTGCTTGATTTGGGGGAGTGAATTTAACAACAAATGGATTAATTTTGCTTTTAAATCTAACACAATTGCCATCAAAACACCATTAATTCTATCAACAACTCTTTCTTTTTCTTTTTTGCCATTATACAAGTTTACTAATAAATTTATTTGGAAAAACAAAGCCAGGACAATACTGAAGATAAAATGATCGGAGACTGGGGTTTTCTACCTCTTCTAGATATTAAAACATATTATATAGTTTCCATGTTTAATACAGTCAGGCATTTTAGCTTGAATAAATTGACAGATCAATACAATACAATTGAAACATATATATGAACAAATGGCATAGGGTTGTTTAATATGTGATAAAGGCTATATCATAAACTTGAACTTTTACATAACTAGTTTTGGAATAACTTGAGAGAAAAATAAAAGAATATAAAGCCGAATCTGTTCCTCATACCCCAAACTGGGATTGATTCTGAATAGATTAAATACATAATTTTTTTTAAGCTTTGTAGCAAAACATAGTTATAGGGGAAATCTTTTCTAACTATAATCCAAAATTAAAATGTAATAAGAAAAGCAATGGATAAATAAAAATAAATAAATAATTTAATGCTTATCATATAGAGAGGAGCTCTGGTATCATAGTGGTTACAAGTTGAGCTGCTAACCTCAAAGTCAGAAGTTTGAAACTATCAGCTATTCTGTGGGAGAAAGATGAAGCTCTCTGCTCCTGTAAAGAATTAAAGCCTTGAAAACCCTATGAAGGGTCGCTATGAGTTGAAACTGACTCTATGGCATATCACCACTATCACCATATAGAGAAACTTTATACTCTAATAATCAGTATAAAACTAAAACTTAAAAGGAAATTTAAAATTTATATTATAATAAAGCATTAATATCTACAGTATTTAAATCATTTTATAAATGAAGGAAAGAGTCAAAAACTATGTAGATAAATAGAAAATATATGAGCAGTTCACTAAAGGACAAATACAAATGGTCCTTAAATATATATAGAAAGTTGCTCAACTGATCCTGAGCAATGATAACAAGAAATGAAAAAATATAATGTTATTCTGTGATATCATTTCATCTATCAAATTGTGAAAAATCTGAAAGCTCAGTAACAGTTTTGTTTTGTTTTTTCCTGGTAAAGGTTATGGGGAAATAACCATTCTCATTCAATGTTGGTATGAATGCAAATGTGAACCCAGCAAAAGAAATAATAGCAAAATATAGAAAAATTATATTTATACATACTCTTTGAGCTACAGTCCTACTTCTAATACATAACCCAAATATACACTGACTAAATAAAAAAATCAAGGAATAAGGCTATTTACTGCAGCACTTTTTTTTTTCTTAAATGTTTTATTGTGAATTATGTGATAGTTTACATGGGAGAACATTAATTTTACATTCATTCTATCGTATATCATCTCATTGCCATGGTTACAATCCCCTCCATGTATCATCAACCAACCAAAGGGTATACCCTGCAATCCTACCCCCCTTACTCCGCAGGTCTTCAGCACACAGTCGCTCTCCCTCTCTGGATCTAAAGTCTCCAGCTGCTCCATCGCTCCATCTCTGCCTCCATTTCAGGCATCACTGCTTCTCTGGGTAGGGTCCCGCTCTCCGCTCTTCTCCCTTGATGGTCCTAGGGACCTCAGCTCCTAGACTGAAAAGTTAATCACTCCCCTCCTTGCTATAAAACATCTACTTTTACATTTCCAACCCTCACAATCAGTCCTGATAACAATTATTCACTGTTGTATCACAAGAGACCATCTGCATTTCATTGCACCATCCCTGACTAGACAGATTGGATACTACTCACTGGAGATTCTACCTTCCTCCAGGCCCTCTGGATCTAGGTTCCCTCTTGAAAGCTTGTAAGCTAGTCACTTCTTGCCTTTGTAGCCCCCCGTCCCCCAATTTTGGGTAGCCAATGTCCAAGTTGCCCATCCTTGTCTACTCTGTGTGAGGAGGGGGGTGGGAATGATTCTTGCTGTAAGGACTTGTTCCCTCTTTTGAACTACTGCTTCCATAGGTGTAGATACTGTAGCACTTTTAAAAGAACAAAAATTATCAAATGGGGTATCTCTACATACTACACAATAGTCTCTGGGTAATATTACTAAAGGGAAGTAAAGAAAAATGTATATAGAATATTGCAATTTGTTTATAAATGTCAAGATGTGTTATAAAAATAAATGAAAGAATTAAACAAAAATATGAGAATATGGCAAAAACAAGCAATGGCTACTATGTAGAGAGTGTATAAGAGAGAAATAAGAGCCACATTTTGCTAAACGTACAAGCCTTGTTTTAATCAATGTGTAATTCAAAATTATTTTATGATGTTTCATGGCAAAACTAACTTTAAAAATCAATCCCTATAAATCTAATGCAAAACACAACAAGTCTACATGCCAACTTTGTGGGAGAAGCATACAGAAAGACTCATAATAATGAATTTCTAAAAATCCTATTTGTGTGCCCCTGTAAGACAACTCCACCATTCATCTGTCAGTTTGTAGTACTATGTTGGTTGTGATTTAGCTATGAGGCTGTGAACTGTCATTGGTATTTTAAATAACAGCAGAGTCACTCATGATGGGCAAATTTCAGCAGAACTTTCAGAGTAAGACAGGAGAAATGGATGACTTTTGAAGGGTAATCCACTGAAAACTTCATGAATAGCAGCAGAACGTTGCTTGGTAAGGTGCTGGAAGATGAGCTCCTCATGTTAGAAGGCACAGAAAATAAGACTGAGGAAGGACTGCCTTCTCAAAGCAGAGTTAAACGTAAAGATGTGGCTGGAGCAAAGTTTTAGGGAATTTCATTTGTGATGGTGTACAACTCAAAATGAGAAGAAATATATGCAAATAAACATTAATATTCAGAATATGGAATGCACAAAGTATGACTCAAGGAAAACTGGAAGTTGTCAAATGTGAAATGGAGCGCATAAAAATCGATATCCTACTCATTAGTGGGCTGAGAAAATCAGATATTAGCCATTGTTTAATCTAAATATTATATGGTTTACTATGCCAGAAACTAAAATTGAAGAATAGCTTCACACTCATCCTCAAAAAGAGCAGATAGATACTTCTATCTACTTAGAAGTAAAATGTTGTCTGTGGTAGGATAATATACATATGTCTACAAAGAAGAATGGACTCCTGGTGTGCATAGCACTGTAATGCTAACCACAAAGTCAGCAGTTAAATCCACCAGTTCCAACTCAGAAATGCTATACAAGGTCACTATGAGTAGAAACAGACTTGACAGCACTTAAAAACAACAAGAAGGAAGAACAGTTATTATCACTGTAATAGGGTTCTATGTCAACTTGACCAGGCTAGGATTTCCAATGCTTTAGCAATTGAGGTGTGCTGATTCCCATGGTGATGAAACCTAATAAAGGCATACTTATCTTTATGACAGTTGTCTATGAACAACCAATCAATTTAAACGATGTTTCCTTTGGGGTGTGGTCTCTTCACAAAAAAGCGGGAAAAGCTTTTTTCTTTTCCACTAGAGATCTGGGATCCTACAACTGTAAGCCATTTCCTTGATAATAAATTTACTCTCTCTCT
>NW_006408720.1:896374-933398 GCF_000296735.1 Chrysochloris asiatica | reverse complement strand
AATTTTTTCTTTAGTTATGGGTCTGTTCAAATTTTCTCCTACACTCTTTTTAAGTTTTGGTAGGTCTTATTTTTCTAAAATGCATCCATCTCTTTTAAGTTTTCAGATTTGTTGGAGTACAACTCTTCATAGTATTCTGTTATTACCTTTTGAGTTCATTTGGTTCCATTGTGACATCGCCTGTGTGGTTTCTAATATGTGTTATTCATGTCTTCTCCCTCTTTTCTTTTGTTAGGTTTCCTAATGGTTTGTCAATTTTATTAATCCTTTCAAAGAACCAGCTTCTTGTCCTGGTGATTCTTTCTATAGTTTTTCTGTTTTCCAACTCATTTATTTTTGCTCTTATGTTTATTATTTTTTTCTTTTGGTAGCTGTAGTTTCCCTTTGTTGTTCTGTTTCTAATTGTTGTAGATGCTGTGTTAATGTGTTCATTTTGTGTTTTCCTTCTTTTTGAATGTGCACATTTATTGCAATAAATTGTCCTCTCATCACTTTTGCTGTGTCCCAAAGATTTTGGTATGTTGTGTTTTCATTCTCGTTTTTTTCTAGGAATTTTTTGAATTCGTGTTAATTTCTTTTAACCAGTCACTTTTCAGCTAGGTGTTGTTCAGTTTCCATGTATTCAACTTTATATCCTTAGTATTCTTGTTGTTGATTTCTAGTTTTACAGCATTGTGGTCTGAAAAGATACTCTGTAGTATTTTGATGTTTGTAAATTTATGAAGGCTTGCTATGTGACCTAACACATGGTCAATTCTGGAGAACGTTCCATGTGCACTGGAGAAGAAAGTATATTGTGCTGTTGTTGGGTTGAGTGCTCTGTACACATGGGGTTTTCAATAACATCATATGCATGCAAAAGCTGGACAGTGAATAAGTAAGACCATAGAAGAATTGATGGCTTTGAGTTATGGTGTTGGAAGAGAATATTGAAAGTACTGTGGGCTGCCAAAAGAACCAATAGATCCGTTTTGGAAGAAGCACAGCCAGAGTGCTCCTTAGAGGCCAATATGGCCAAATTTTGTCTCTCATACTCTGGATATATTGTCAGGAGGAAGCAGTCTCTGGAGAAGCATATCATGTTTGATAAGGTGGAGGGTCAGAGAAAAAGAGGAAGACCCCCAATGAGATGGACTGGCCAAGTGGCAGCATCAATGGACTCAGGCATGGCAACAATATTAAAATTCGCCGAGGATCAGGCTGTGTTTCATCCTGTTGTGCATAAGGTCGCTATGGGTCAGTACCGACTCAATGGCACCTAACAACAACAACACGTCTATGAAGTCAAGTTGGTTGATTGTGCTGTTTAGTTCCTCTGTAACTTTGCCCAGTTTTATTCTGTTGTTCTTTCCCTTTTTTGAAAGTAACATATTAAAATATCCCACTATAATTGTAGCTTTATCTATTTCTTTCTTCAGTTCTAGTAAGGTTTGCTTCATATAACTTGGTGCTTTTTCATTGGGAGCAAAGTTATTTATTAAGGCTATGTGGTCTTCCTCAATTGACCCTTGATCATGAGATAGTGCCCTTCTGTATCTCTCATGCTGGTTTTTGACTTAAAAGTTGACTTTATCATAGAATAGTATTGCCATTCCTGCTTATTTAGTGTTTCAGTTAGCTTGGTATATTTTTTTCCATCCTTTAACTTTTAGGCTGTTTTTATCTTTGTATGTAAGGTGTGTCCTTGCAGGCAGCATGTTGAAATGTCTTGTTTTCTTATCCAATCTGCCACTCTCTGTGTCTTCACTGATGCATTCAATCCATTGACATTCAATGTAATTATTGATAGGGGTTAATTAATTGCTGCCATTATATTAATTTTTTGGTTGTGCTGCTTGCTCCTTTGTTCTGCTTGCCTTTTTGTACTGAGTTTGTGTTTTTTGTGCTGTTTCTTGTTGGTTTCTTCTTAGTTTTTATGCTTACTTGTTCTGCTTGGAAATTCATTTTCATGGTAAGTAGTGAAGTATGAACTTTCTTTGGGGTTGTTGTTGTTGTTGTTAAGTGCCGTTGAGTCGGGTCCTACCCATAGCGACCCTGTACAGGGTTTCCGAGGGTATAAATCTTTACAGGAGTAGAAAGCCTCATCTTTCTCCCGCGGAGCGTCTGGTAGTTTCAAACCGCTGACCCTAAGATTCGTAGCCCGATTCGTAACCACTATGCTACCAGAGCTCTTTGGGGTTACCTTATAGTATAGTAACTTTACTCTCCATTTAAGAGCATCTATTGTATCCTGTAATCTACCTGACATCCTCACCACCTGGATCTCTGTTCCTACATTTATCCATTCTTTGACATTGATATTATTTTGATCTTCAGTTGAACTCCCAGCTTCTTTGAATTCGTTGTTGTAGTTTTGTTCTGTTCTGAACTCTGCTGTCTACTGAGTTCCAGGTGGTATTTCCATGCTTGTCAATCTCTGGGTGTTGTCTGTCTTTGTTGGTTTTCAGTCCAAAGAACTTCCTTTAGGATGTTTTGAAGTACTGGATTGATTTTGATAAAAGCTCTTAGATTCTGTTTATCCTAGAATGTTTTGATTGCACCATCGTATTTTATTGATAGTTTTGCTGGATAGACGATTCTTGGTTGGCAGCATTTTTTTGTTTTATTTTGTTTTAAGGTTTTGTATATATCTCCCCATTGCCTTCTTGCTTGCATGGTTTGTGCTGAATAGTCAGAGCTTAATCTGATTTGCTTGACTTTGTAAGTGACACTTCACTTCTCCCTGGCTGCTTTTAGAATTATTTCCTTGTGTTTGATTTTGGAGAGCTTGATTATTACATGTCTTGGTCACTTTCTTTTGGGGTCTATCCTTCCTAGGGTACATTTGGCTTCTTAAATGTTTATCTTCTCATCTTTCAAGATATTAGAGAAATTTTCTTCCAGAAGTTCTCCAACTATCTCCTCTGTGGACTTCTCTGATTCTTCCTGTTCTGGAATGCCAATGATTCTTAAGTTGTTCCTCTTCATGTTATGCAGCATGAATCTTAGACTCTCTTCAGATTCTTTTTATCCTTTTTCAGCTTGCTCTTCTATCTTAGCAGAATTGAGAGATTCTTCTTCCAGCTCATTAGTTATGGCTTCCATCTCTTCTGTTCTGTTCCTTTCCCCTTTCAGTGTATTGTCTATTTCTGATATTTTATTATTAATCATCTGGATCTCTTTTTACAGGTTTTGAATTGTTTCCAATGCTGTATCAATCTTGTTTGATTGCTCTTGTAGTACTTCCTGACTTCTTCCTTGTTATCCTCCACCCCTTTTTGGAGCATTTGAATTTGTTTCCATATCATTCTTCTGAATTATTTCTCAGGAAAATCCAAGACCTGCTCTTCCTCTTCTGGGGAGCATTTGTCTGTCTCCAGCACGTTTGTCTCAGTTACCTTTTTTCTGTTTTCAGAAATTTTTTGATATTATTTGTTGTGTTTGAGATCTTTTGTTTGACATTTCCAGTAGTTTTGTGAGTTTTTAAATGCTTAAATGGATGTTTATTTTTGTGTCATTAAGCTTACTGGCTGTCTTCTGGTGGATCCGATCAGGACATAGGCTTCCCTTTTCTCATGCAATGCTTAGCAGCTGCTATTGGCTCTTGTCTTAAT
This sequence comes from Chrysochloris asiatica, assembly GCF_000296735.1. Classification (NCBI taxonomy): domain Eukaryota; kingdom Metazoa; phylum Chordata; class Mammalia; order Afrosoricida; family Chrysochloridae; genus Chrysochloris; species Chrysochloris asiatica. The sequence goes on along the minus strand of NW_006408720.1, from coordinate 929,805 downwards.
GGTGGAATATTATGGGGTATGCTGGAAGTTTGGCTATATGGACATGAGTGTTGTCTCTTCTTGGATAACATACAAAGAAAAAGCTCCCACCTCCAGGACAAATGTGTGATCAAAAGGACCAAAAGCATAACCAATATAAAAGGAGAGACAAAAACCACCATTTTGAAACAAAAATAAAACTATGGAAGACTGTCCAGTCTCCTTGCTACACAGGCAGTGTGTGTGCACTGTAGAAGCCTCTAGCAGTGGGTAGGGGTGTCCACTCACTCAGGCCTCTCCTCTAGTCACCACCGTGGAGGTGCACCAATAGATATTGAGAAGATAATGGGAGAAGGATTATCCACTATTTTTGTCTCTGAAGTTCAGTCAGTTATCTGTGTGTGCACAGCGTAATTCTTGAGATACTTGTGTCCTTTTATGTTGAGGTTTTACAGATTGTTCTATGGTTTGTCTTTCAGGCCTTATGTGCCTGCTTTTTTCTTGCTATATAGGCCTGAATAAAGGTTGTGCATAAGTTAATTTTAGTGCTGCAACCCTGAGGCTGAAGTCAGAAGTAGCCACCAAGCTCTTTCTCTCTGTACCATATGAAAACTGTGGGGTCAGTGCTGGACTTTGTTTCTTTTGGGGGGGGATGTTGTGTACACCCACCTGCCTGAAGGCATCCAGGTTGGGCAAAGAAGATGTGCCAGGGAATAAGAGCAAAAAATGTGTAGAATCCCCCACACCTCATTTTGCAAATGTCACTGCACCACTTTTAGTGCTGGTTACCTGTGCCATTCTGGCTGTAACCCCACCCTCTGAAATCTGCCTGGAAGGGGTGGCCACAAAGGGAGTCCCGTCTCCATCTTCAGAGGTTCCTAACTCCCAGAATTTTATTTTATATCATGATTTTTCACTTGTGAGTGCGAGAAACTGATGGCCTGGACCTTATGATAGATCAAGAGCTCTGGTGTTGTTTTGCGCAGCTTCTGTGGGTTTTCAATCCCTTCCCCATGGAGTCTTTCCTACCTGGCTGCCTCTGCTGCCGCCCAAACCAGAAGTCCCCTGTAAAAAAAATCTTATCAATGGAGAAAAGATTGAAGTTGTCAAGGACTTCATTCTTCTTGGATCAATTATCAACACTCATGGAAGCAGCAGTTAATAGATCAAACGACATATTGCATTAGGCAAATCTGCTGCACAAGACCTTTATAAAGTGTTGAAGAGCTAAGATACCAGCTTGAGGACTAAGGTGTGCCTGACCCAAGCCATGGTATTTTCTATAACCTCATATGCATGTGAATCTTGGGTTTCTTTGCATTATATTATAAAATAGACACTGGAAGGGGAGAAAAAGGAATAGCCAGAAATACCACCATAGAAAGCTTGTAAGTCTGTCTTCTGTCTATAACTGATTGGAATACCTAAAAGGGGATACAATGTGCCCAGCGAAGGAGGCTTCCTGTGGAGCCTCTGCATTACACAAGACCATAGATGGAATCCTAAACAGCATCCAAAATCATCTGAGGGGAAAGGTCGACTTGAAAGGACAAGTAGACCAGCCTGGAGTGACCAGAAGAACAGAAAATATGTCCTGAAAGACTGACAAGAAAACACAAAATTATATAGGCAGGCTGACTGATTACTACAAGAACAAACAAGTAGTTCACCCAGGAGACATCAAGGCAAGTGGTCAGGTCCCCCTCAAGGCAAACCCCCTTCTAAGACTAAGGCTCAGTGGGAATTCATGTTCTGACTGGTAACCACATTCGTCACCGATAAAGGGAAGTGAGGGAAAAACAGCAGTGAAGATGCAAGCTAAGCCCTACAACTCTCAATAGACTCTTGTGAACCCGGATGGAGACCTGGTTGGCCAGCAGTGTGCCAAGTCCAGGGGACTTTTGGACCTAGGTTAGGGACATAGCCACAGAGGACTAGATTGGAAAATGAAGCACCCAGTTGATAAGAAGAGAAAGCACATGCATAAGTACACCCACACTTGCAGATAATACCCACTTGACCTGGCTTCAATGGCTGGAGGATCAGAGTTCAAACAGAACAAGAAAGAAGAGGGAATAAAGAATAATCTGATACAATTTGATGAACTTGACACACACCTATGGAAGCAATAGCTCAAAAGAGTGAACAAATCTTCACAGCGAGGATCATCCCCACCTCCTTCACACATGGAGAGGACAGGGATGGGCAACTTGGACATTGGCTACCCAGAATTGGGTGGGAGCGGGGTCTACAGAGGCAAGAAGTGACTGGCTTACAAGCTTTCAAGAGGGAACCTAGATCCAGAGGGCACAGAGGAAGGTAGAATCTCCACTGAGTAGCATCCATTCTGCCTAGTCAGGGCTGATGAAAGGAGATGCAGATAGGTCTCCTGTCATACAATCAAATAATTGTTATCAGGACTGATTGTGAGGGCTGGAAATGTAAAGGTGGGTGCTTTAAGGCAAAGGGAGTAATTAATCTTGTAGTCTAGGAGCGGAGGTCCCTGGGACCATCAAAGGAGAAGAGCAGAGAATGGAACCCTACCCAGAGAAGCAGTGATACCAGGGATAGAGGCAGAGACGATGATGTGGGGAGATGGAGTGGCTGGAGACTTTGGACCTGGAGAGAGAGAAAGGAGGTGTGCAGATGACAGAGGGGCAGGCTTCCGGGGTATACCCTTTGGTTGATGGATGATGCATGGAAGGGATTGTAACCATGGCAAGGAAATGATATGTGACGGGATCAATGTGAAGCTGATGTCCTCCCATGTAAACTATCACATATTCACAATAAAGCATTAAAAAAAAAAAAAAAAAAAAAAAAAACTGGCAAAGAGCAAGGCTCTGAGAATTGATAGAATACAAATTGAATTATTTCAACAAACTGATACAGCACTGTAAGAACTCATTCACTTATGCCAAGAAATCTGCAAGACAACTATGTGGCTAACTGACTGGCAGAGATGTGTGCTCATTCCAAAGAGAGATGACACAACAGAATGCATAAATTATTGGACAATATCATTAATACCGAATGAAAGTAAAATTTTGCAACAGATAATTTAAAAAGAGCTGCAACAGAACATTGACACAGAACTTCAAGAGTTTCAAGCCAGATTTAGATGAGGATGTGGTATGAGGGATGTCATTGCTGCTGTAAGATTGATATTGGCTTAAAGCATAGAATACTGAAAGATGTTGACTTTTACCTGTGCTTTATTAACTATGGAAAGGCTTGTGGATCATGTGTATGGATCATGACAAGCTATAGACAATATGGCAGTGATGGAATATTTTGGAACACTTAACTGTGCTCATAAGGAACCTGTAGAAAGACCAAGAGGCAGTTGTTCAAACAGAAGAAGGGCAAACTGAATGGTTTAAAATTAAGAAAGGTGTACAGCATGTTGTATTCTTTCACCACACTTATTCAATCTTTATGTGAGGAAATAATCTGAGAAACTAGATTATATGAAGAAGAACGTAGCATCAGGACTGAAGGAAGACTTATTAGCAATTTATGATATGCAGATGATACAATCTTGATTGCTGAAAGTGAAGAGGACATAGAATAGTTACTGAGGAAGACAAAAGACCACAACCTTTAATATGGGTACATCTCAATGTAAAGAAAACAAAACTCCTCACCACTGTTCCAAAAAATAGCATAGAAATAAATGAAGAAAAGATTGAAATTGTGAATAACTTTTTATATTTTTTCCTCTCAGATCAACCATCAGCACTCATGGAAGCAGAAGTCAAGAAATCAAACGATGTATTGCATTAAGCAAATCTGATGTACTAGACCTCTTTAAAGTACTCAAGAGTAAAAATATCAATTTGAGAACTAAGTTTCACCTTAGCCATAGTATTTTCAATAACCTCAATTGCATGTAAAAGTTGCACAATGAATAAATAAGATCTTAGAAGAACTAACACATTTGAGTTATGGTGGTAGAAAAGAATATTAAAATACCATGGACCAACAAAAGAACAAACAAATATGTGTTGGAAGACGTACAGGCAAATGCTCCTTAGAAGCCAGGATGGCCAGACTCCATTTCTCATTCTTTGGCCGTATTAGCAAGATGGACCAGTCCCTGGAGAAGGACATCATGCTTGGTGAATTAGAGGGTCAGCAAAAAAGAGGAAGACATCCCCGCCCCCATAGATTGGCAATGTCAGTAGTAAATAGCCTCAAGCATAGTAATGATTGTGAAATTGGTGCAGGAATGGGCAGCCTTTTGTTCTGTTTGCATAAGTTCACTATGAATTGGCACCCACTTGATGACACCTATAATAAAATGATATATTCATTGCAAATAACTGTTTTTAACAATATGAATGTTGACTATACACATCGACCTAACCAGATGGGATACAAAGGAGTCAAATTGACTACACCTTGGGAAAAGTCAATGGAGAAGCTCAATATAATCAACACAAATAAGGCCAGGAACTGACCATGGAACATCAATTACTCATGTGTAAGTTCAAGCTAAAGCTGAAGAGAATCTGAACTTTGCTCTTGAGCATTGAGAAATTAAACAACTGGAAGAAATAAAGAAGTAAAAGTACTGAAGAGAAAATTTCAAAGAGCAGCTCAAGATGACAAAGTCGTCTTATAATGAAATGTCCTAAGACCTAGAGTTGAAAACCAAAAGCAAGGAACCCACTCAACTATTTTGAAGTTGAAAGAACTGAAGAAATAATTGATGCCTTGCATTGCAACATTGAAGGATTAGGATAAGCACTTGATATCAAGTCAGTTTACATACAAGGTCAATGGTTCAAACTCACCAGCTGGTCCTCAGAAACCCTATACAGGGTGGCTATGAGTCAGAACTGACTCTATGGCACTTAACAACAACAGCAACATGAGTAAAATATTGAATGATGCTAGAATCATTAAAAGAAGATGGAAGACATTCACAGAGGCACTCTACCAAACAGAATTGGTTCATGTACAACCATTATAAGAGGTGCAAAACCTTAAGAACCTATAAAATTGAGGTCAGAAATTCAATGTATACTGAAAGCAATGTTGACAACAAGGATACAGGAATTGACAAGGAAGGTGTCAGAAATCCAATCTATGTTGTCATAATTTGTGCATGTGGTCAGGGGGGGATAAATGCCTGGAGAATGGCATAATGCTTAACAGAGTGGATGGTCAGAGAAAAAGAGGAAGGCCTCCCTTAAATGAATGGACTTAATGGCAGCAACAATGACCTCAAACATAACATCATTTAGGAAGATGGTGCAGAACTGGGCAGAGTTTTGTTCTGTTGTGCATAGGGTAACTGTGACCCAGAACTGACTCGACAGCACCTAAAATAACACTGTTATTAGGTCAGCATTACCACCGTCTGTCAGTTTGTTCAGCTGTGGTGCCTATTGTTGCTGTTATGCAACTTACTTATCATTTCTCAAGCTGAGTGAACTGAAGAAAAGTTCAATGCTTAGGTTGCAATATTGAGGATCTGATGGTGAAAATACTGAATGATGCAGAAAGCATCAAATGCAAAAGGAAGGAATACACAGCTAATGTACCAAAAAGAACTGATCGATATTCAGCCATTTCAAGAGGTAGCATTTAATCAAGAACACAGTTTTTTTTGAAGGAGTAAGTTCAAGTTGTCAAATACTTCATTTTGCTTAGATTCACAATAAACACATATGGAAACAGCAATAGAGAAATGAAATGATGTCTTGCATTGTGATAATCTACTGCAAAAAGACCTCTTTATAGTGTTGAAGAGCAAATATGTCACTTTGAGAACTAAAATGTGTCTGACATAAGCCATTATCTTTTCAACTGCCTCATATGCATATGAAAGTTGGACAATGACTAAGGAAGAGCCTACAAGAATCAATGCATTTGAATTATGGAGTTGGTGAAAAATATTGAAAGTATCATGGACTGCCAGAACAAACAAGTCTGTGTTAGAAGTACTGTCAGAATGCTCTATTGAAGCAAGGATGATGATACTTTGCCTCTCATATCTTGGACACATTGTCAGCAGGGACCAGTCCTTGGATAAGAACATCAGGGATAAGCTTGGTAAAGTGTTGGGCATTGAAAAAGTTGGCAGCGCCCAACAATATGGATTGGTGTAGTGGCAGCAACAATAGACTCAAACATAACAGTAATTGTGAGCAAGGCCAGGATCAGGTAATATTTCATTCTGTTTTGCATAACGTTGCTATGAGTCAGGACCACTTGGACAGCGCCTAACAATAACAACAACATAAGGTTACTATTAGTTATAAACAACTGGACAACGATGGATTAGGAGCTCTGGTGGAACCATAGTTAAGCACTTGTTGCTTGGTTGTTAACTGAGATCAGTGATTCAAATGCACCAGCTGCTCTATAAAAGAAAAATAAGGCAGTCTGCTTCCAAAAGGATGACTCCTTGGAAACTCTATTTTGTTGTTTTTGTTGTAAAGTGCTGTCGAGTTAGTTTCAACCCATAGCAAACCTGTGGTATAGAGTTTTCAAGGACTGGCTGGTGAATTTGACCTTGTGGTTCAAATGATTTTGCAGTCCAGTGTATTCGCCCACAGCACCAGAACTGCTAGAAATCCTATAGGACAGTTTAACTCTGTCTTATAGGGTCACTATGAGTCAGAATCAACTCAAAGGTAAAGGGTTAAAGATTTGGCTCTACCATCCTATTGGTATGTTCCCTATGGCAAAATGAAATATTGGGAAGAAGTTACATCAGCAGCCCTATGATTCATCCACTCCCTTCACCAGGAGGAAGGTATGAGTGTTGGGAAGAAGTCAAGTTACCTGGTCTAGCCTTTATGTCAATTGAATCTCTGGGGAAGTTCAATTTTTTAGGAAAATGAGACTTTATCTCTGAAATAACCTAAGCAATATATACCTGTCTACGTATTACCTATAGAAATAGATTCCAGAATATATCAGGAATTCTCATCCAAAGAATATCACAGACATTATCCAATTTCCTGTAGTGAAAATTCAAGATGTTGAATGATTTGAATGTTCTCCACTCTGTGAAGAACTTTGCAAATTTGTCTTATAGACATCACTGATTCTTAGTTAAAGGTTCATTTCTAACAAGAGAAAGAAAGAAACTCCAGGTAAGAGCCTTTAGTGTCCCAGATCTACTTGTAACTTGTTTACATCTCTTTATTGTGTAATATCCTTCAAATTATTTACCAAATATTGATACTGAATAAGATCTCTACTATGTCTGAATCTGATTTGACAATGTGTTCCTATATGCTAGCTCAGCAACAAAGGAAATGAAACTGTTTTTCGTCACCATATTATTGGTATAAGGTTGGTATTATTACAGCAAAACCATTATGTATGCAATATGGATAAAGTAAATGTAGTTATATAGATTTTGTTGGAAAATGAGATTTTTTGGTGTGGGAGACACAAATATATTATGTGGTTTAGCAAAACTCTATTATCTAATATTTGAATTGAAAGTGAAATCATGATGAATTTTATAATTTAAGAGAAAATATATTTTCAAGGTCTAACCATCAAAAAGTTTTAAAGACAATTATGAAAAGTAGCAATAATTACCCCCTAGTGCCTAGAACATTATCTGTAAATATCATTTTCCATTTAAAGTATGAGGGGTCTGTGAGAAGATATCTTATTTTGAGTCTGAAAATTCAAAGTGTGTGAGATGAATCTAAATTTCTTGTCATATTTGAAAGAAAAAAACTCTATGCAATATAATGTCTTCATGTTAAAAAAGCTCAAAAGCAAATATGAAGAGGCTCTTATAGGCTAAAGAAAGGAAATAACTGAAATGAAGCATACCAAACATATTTAAATATACACATATGGCTTATATTTGGAAAAAATGTCAGGAAATAAACCCATTATTTTGGAAACTTATAAATAAAAGAGAGCATCAAGCATTCGTCTGATTTTTTCTATGTAAACTACTGTTTTGTTAGCTGTCATGATAGTGGAACTCAGTCTTTGTGATCCATAGAGTCTTTATCAGCTGAATTTTTGGAAGGTGATTACTAAGCTTTTCTTCCTAGTCTTTTGTAGTGTAGAAGTTCTGCTGAAACCTGTTCATCATTCACAGAAAGATGGTGTCTGCAAATTCAGGGCATTGGCTTGGAATCTATCCTAGGTCTCTTGCATGGAAGACTAAAAGTCTTCTGCTAAACCAGCACTGATTCCATATAATCTATACATCAAGGAACTTCAAAGAGGTGATACAATAAGTTTCTTTATATAAAAGTTATTTTCTGATGTCATTGCAATCACATAAAGGAAAAATATTTTTTCCAGATAAGAAAATTTCAAAGAATAATGTAAAATTGGCACTACATGAAAAGTATATTTGAAGGTATTGTTGTTGTTGTTAAGTGCCATCGAGTCGGTTCCGACCCATAGCGACCCTGTACAGGCTTTCCGAGGGTGTAAATCTTTACGGGAGTAGAAAGCCTCATCTTTCTCCCGCGGAGCGGCTGGTAGTTTCGAACCGCTGACCTTAAGGTTCGCAGCCCGATTCGTAACCACTACGCTACCAGAGCTCCATATTTGAAGGTATAGTATATATATATATATATATATATATATACTATATATCAATTGAAAAATCATTAATTATAGAGAATTCCACACAAAGTAATAAATTATTAATACACAGGTAAAATTTTTCTCATAAATAAGCCACTTAGGTGATACACTAGCACTCTAAACCACAACATAACAATAAAATACATAGGAAAAACTTAGCAATAAGTATGCCAGTTGAAAATAACACATTCAAACACAATACAAAATTTGAAATACAATTGAGTATCATATGTATACATGTATCATAGGTATACATGTCAATTGTACCTAAATTAATTTACAGATATAACATGATATTGATAAAAATATCAAAAGTTAAGGAAGTTTTTGTTTTTATTGTTGTTTTAGAGACTCAAAAGACAATTCAATACTGATATGGGTAAATTAAAAACAACAACATAAAGAGCCAGATAAATGTAATAAAAAATAACAATATAATGTTGTTATTGTTAAGTGCCGTCAAGTCGGTTCCGACCCATAGCGACCCTGTACAGTGTTTCACTGTAAAGGATATTGTAATCTTTGCTGTGGGAAGATTAACTTTTAAACAGGTAAATTCTTTTCCTGCATTTCTCGTTGTCTACACATTCTCAGCAACAGTAGCGTAGTCACCTTAGCAGTATTCATGAAAGTGAAATTGTTGTTGTTGTTGTTAAGTGCCGTCGAGTCGGTTCCGACCCATAGCGACCCTGTACAGGGTTTCCGAGGGTGTAAATCCTTACGAGGGTGTAAATCCTTACGAGGGTGTAAATCCTTACGGGAGTAGAAAGCCTCATCTTTCTCCCGCAGAGCGGCTGGTAGTTTCGAACCACTGACCTTAGGGTTCGCAGCCCGATTCGTAACCACTACTCTACCAGAGCTCCTTGTTGTTAAGTGCTACCAAATTGGTTCTGACTTACAGCAATCCTGTATGCAGTTTCCGAAGAGCAGCTTGTGGATTTGAACCACAAACTTGCAGTTAGCAGTCCAGTGCTTATTCTACAGCATCACACCAAGACTTGTTGCTGTTAAGTGCTGTCGAGTCGGTTCCGACCCATAGCGACCCTGCACAGGGTTTCCGAGGCTGTAAATCTTTACGGGAGCAGAACGCCTCATCTTTCTCCCGCAGAGCGGCTGGTAGATTCCAACTGCTGGCCTGAAGGTTCGCAGCCGGATTCGTAACCACTAAGCTACCAGAGCTCCTAGACTATGAAAGTAAAATTAAAGCACTGTAAAAGCATTGCTGAGAATGGAAATTGTGGATAACTTTTCCAGCCTTTCCTTTAGGACAATATAGGAAGCTAAACTGCTTTTCTGAAGCTAACCTGCTTTCGTCAGAGGATGTGAAGATAGAGCTCTAACCTGGAATGGGTGAGTTGATTCTATATGGCAGTGGTTTGGAATATCTGTGGCTTTCCTTCTTAGCACTCATTTTCTGTTCTTGTTGTTAGGGACCATTGAGTTGGCTTGGACACATAGTAACCCTATGCACAACAGAATTAACACTACCTGATCCTGTACCATCCTAACAATTGTTAAGTTTAAGCACATTGCTGTAGCCATTGAGTCAATCCATCTCACTGAGGGTCTTCCTCTTCTTCGTTTACTCTGTACTTTGCCAAGCATGATGTCATTTTCTAGACATTGGTCCCTTCAGGAAACATGGCCAAAGTAGATCACCATCCATACTTTCAAGGAGAATTCTGGCTATACTTATTTCAAAACAGATTTGTTTGTTGTTTTGGAAGTCCATGGCACTCCTAATATTCTTTGCCAGAACTATAATTCAAGTGCATCAATTTTTCTCCTATCTTCCTTATTCACTCTCCAACTTTCACATGTATATGATATAACTGAGAGTATCTGGTCTTGATTCAAGTGTGCCTTGGTTTTCAAAGTGATCTTTGCTTTTTAACACTAAAAAGTCTTTTGCAGCAGATTCGCGCAATGCAACAAGTCATTTGATTTCTTGACTACTAATCCCATGCTGATTTTGGATACAAGTAAAATAAAATCCTTAACATCTTCAATCTTTTCTCTGTTTATTAGTCCAGTTGTGAGGATTCTTGATTCTCACAATCCATACTGAAGGCTGTACTATGATCTTCATCAGCAAGTACGTCACATCTTCTTTGTTTCCAACAAGCAAAGTTGAGTTATCTGCATATTGCAGGTTGTTAATGAGTCTTCCTCTAATCTTGATGTCTTGTTCTTTATATAATCTAGTTTGGTAGATTATTTGCTCAGCATACAGATTGAATAAGTATGGTGAAAAGATCCAACTCTGGTGCACTTTCCTGATAGTTAACCATTCTATATCCCATTATTCTAACAACTTCCTTTTGCTCCACGTACAGATTTCTCATGAGTACAATTAAGTGTTCTTGAATACCTATTATACTCAATGCTACACATAGCTTGTCATTAATCACACAATTGAAAGTCTTTACATAGTCAATAAACACAAGTAAACATCTTTCTAGTATTCTCTGCTTTCAGTCCAAATCGGTCTAATGTCAGCAATGATGTCCCTTTTCCCCCTTGCCCTTCAGATTTCAGCTTGAATTTCTGGCAATTTCTGTCAAATATAGGTGCAATTCTTTTAAAATTACTTTCAGCAAAATTTTACTTGCATGTGATATTAATGATATTGTTGAGTGATTTCTGCATTCTGTTGTGTCATTTCTCTTTGGAATAGGAACAAATAAGGATGTCTTCCAATTGACTGTGCAAGTAGTTTCTTCCAGATTTCTTGGCAAAGATGAGTAAGCAAAAACACTGCATCAGTTTTGTTGGTTTTTTTTGTTAAAATATTTCAATTTGTATTTCATTACTTCCTGTTGTTGTTGTTGTCAGGTGCCATCGAGTTGGAACCAACTCATAGCGACCCCATGCACAGCAGAACAAAACAATGTCTGATCCTGGGCCAATCTCACTTCCGCTGCCACACTTGATGCCATCAATGATGCCACCTGGCTAATCCATCTCGTTGGGGGTCTTCCTCTTTTTCTCTGACCCTCCATCTTACCCAGCATGACATCCTTCTCCAACTATTGTTTCCTCCAGACAATATGTACAAAGTATGACAGTTGGAGCTTAGCCATCCTGGCCTCCAAGGAACACTCTGGCTGCACTTCTTCCAAAACAGATCTATTGGTTCTTTTGGCAGTCCATGGCACTTTTAATATTCTCCTCCAACACCACAATTCAAAGGCATCAATTCTTCTACAATCTTCCTTATTCACTGTCCAGCTTTTGCATCCATATGAGGTTACTGAAAATACCATGTCTTGGGTCAGGCGCACCTTAGTCCTCAAGCTGACATCTCTGCTCTTCAACACTTGAAAAAGTTCCTGTGCAGCAGATTTGCCCAATGCAATACATCTGATCTCTTGACTACTGCTTCCACGAGTCCTGGAGCCTTGTTTTTGCTAATGCAAAGCAAGTGCAGTTTGGACTTCTTTCTTTAGTTCCTTTGGGTCTTCTTCATATGTTAACTCTTGAAATAGCTGATCGTCAAACCTTTCTTTTAGGAACAATGAGTTTGGATATTCCTTTCATTCTCGTCTGATGCTTTCTGCATCATTCAATATTTTAATCATAGAATCATTTAATATAGCTATTTGAGGCTTGAGGTGGGTTTTTCTGTTTCTTTCAGTTTCAGAAATGCTGAGTATGTTCTTCCCTTTGAGTTTCCAAACTCGAGGTCTTAGCATTAAGTCCTTAAAATGAGGATAAACAGTTATAAACATCCATTAATAATCAAATATGGAATATACAAAGTGTGACTCTAAGAGAATTAGAAATTATCAAAAAATAAATGTAACAAATAAAGACCTATATCCTAGGCATTGGCATGTGGGAATGAACTGGTATTGACCATTTTGAGTTCAATAATCATATGGTTAAATATGCCAAGAATGACAAATTGAAGAGAAATGGCATCATATTTATCATCAAAAGTACGGGACCCTACCCAGACAAGCAGTGATTATTGAGGTGGAGGCAGAGACAATGACGTGGAGAGATGGAGCAACTGGGGACTTTAGACACAGAGAGGGAAAGGGGCTGTGTGCTGATGACTGGGGGCAGGCTTGTAATGTATACCCTTTGGTTGGTTGATGATGCATGAAGGGGAATGTAACCATGGCAATGAAATTATATATGATAGGATGAATGTATAACTAATGTTCTTCCATGTAAACTATCACATCACACAATAAAACATTTTTTTTAAAAAGTGCATTTCAAGATTTATCTTGAAGTATAATGCTATCGGTAGTAGGATAATTATCCACAAATCCACAAGGAAGACCAGTTAATACCACTAATGCCAGCGATGATGACATTGAAGCACTCTATCAACTCCTTCAAGGATCTCTGGTAGCATAGCAATTACAAATTTGACTGCTAACATCATGGTCAGCAGTTTGAAACCACCAGCAGTTCCACAAGAGAAAGATAGGCGTTCTGCTCCATAAAGACTTGTTGTTGTTGTAGTTGTGAAGTACCATCAAGTTGCTTCTGACCCATGACGACCTTGTATAGGGTTTCCAAGGAGCAGCTGGTGAACTTGAACCAACAACTGCATGGTTCAAGCCAATTTTGCAGTCCAGTGCATTAACCCACAGCACCACACCAGGACTCCCCACAGCCTCGTAAACAATATACAGGATCACTATGTGTCAGAACCAACTCCATGACACAAAGCCACCACCACCATCAACTCCTTAAATCTGAAATTAATCAAATATGCAATGAAGATGTATTTATAATTTCTGCTTATTGGAATACAAAAGTTGGAAACAAAGAAGCAGGATCTGTAGTTGGAAAATATGGCCTCTGAGACAGACATGATCCTGGAAATCACATAATAGAATTTTCAAGATTAATGACTTTTTCACTACAAATACCTTTTTAAAACAACATAAAAAATGACTACATTCAGGTCCCTTATCAGCCGGAATAAACAGAAGTCAAATGGATGGTAGAAAAGCCCCATATCATAAGCCAAAACAAAGTCAGATCATTACTTAGACTTTTTTACAGGAGATGGCCTAATAGAATGTGGAAATCATTAGACAATATCAATAATATCATAGGCAAGTAAAATTTTGCTAACGATAACTCCAAACAGCTGCAACAGTACATTGGCAGAACTGCAAGAGATTCTAGCCAGATTAAGAGGAGGACTTGCAATGAGATTATTCTCATTACTGATGTCAGATGGATCTTGACTGAAAGTAGAAAATACCAGAAAGAATTTGTGTGTTATTTGTCAACTATGCACAGACTTTTGACTGTGTGGATCATAATGATTTATGGATACCATATGAAAAATCGGTATTCCAGAACACCTAATTGTGTTCATGAGGATCCTATACATAGACGAAGAGACACTCATTCAAACAGAACAATGGGATCACTGAATGGTTTATAATCTTTCACCATACTTATTCAATCTGCATGCTGATCATCTAATCTGAGATACTGGATTATCTGAAGAAGAACCTGACATCAGGTTTGGAGGAAAACTCATTAACAGCCTGCAATATGCACATGACCCAACCTTGTTTTCGAAAAGTGAAGAGGACTTAACATATTTACTGAAGAACATTAAAGAACACAGCCTTCAGTATGGGCTACACCTCTTTGCAAAGAAAACAATAATGTTTACCACTGGATCAATAAATTGTTGTTGTTGTTGTTAAGTACCATGGAGTTGGCTCTGACTCATAGTGAGTGACCCTGCATAGGGTTTCAGAGGCTGTAAATCTTTACTGGAGCAGAATGCCTCATCTTTTTTCCACAGAACTGCTGGTAGTTTCGAACTGCTGACCTTGAGGTTGGCAGCCTGATGGAGAAAAGATTGAAATTGTCAAAGACTTCAATTTGCTTGGCCTGTTATCAACTCCTGGAAGCAGCATCCAAGACTTCAGACACTATATTGCATTAGATAAATCTGCTGTACAAAACAATCTGCTATACAAGAACAAAGAATCAATTTGGGAATTAAGATGCACCTGTCCAGTCCATGGAGAAGGTCATTGAAAAAGAAGAAGACCCCAAATAGATGGACTTTCGTCATTAGTGCATCAAATCTGTTCTTGGGATGACCTCTAAATTCAATTTCATCATCACTAGCTTTAGGGTTTGGTGTGTAAGTTTTAATAGTTTAAGTGGTATTAACTAGTCTTTCTTCTAGGCTTATGAATGTTGTCCTATCACAGACAGCATTTTTCTTCAAGCTATATCTTGAAATTTTCTTTTTTGGCAATAGAGGCAAAACCATTCTTCTTCAATTTGTTGCTCTTGGCATAGTAAATCATATGATTGTCAGATTCAAAATGTCCAATACCTGTCCACTTAAGCTCACCAATGCTTAAGATATTGATCTTTATACATGCCATTTCATTTTTGACAACTTCCAATTTTTCTAAATTCATACTTCATACATTCAACAATTTGATGGATAATGGGTGTTTATAGCTATTTCTCCTCATTTTGAGTTGAATGCCATTAGCCAATTAGGGTCCCTAAAGCTTTACTCAATTCACATCTTTGTTGTCAACTATACTTTGAAGAGGCAGTTCTTCCCGTGTACATTTTGAGAACCTTCTAACCTAAGGAGCTCAATGTTTTGCTGCTTTTCATAGTGTTTTCATATTCTGGTACCATATTTTACAAGTTCTGTTGTTATTCATAAGTCTTTTGGTTGCTAAACATTCAGAAGTTAGTCTGCCTCTCTGTCTTTCAAAGTCTACCATAGTTTGGAGGTTCTGCTAAAGCCTACCCACAATGGGTGACCTTGTTGGTGTTTCAAATACTGGTGGCATAACTTCAGCATCACAGCAACATAGCACTATAGCACAACAAACTGAGAGATGAGTGATCGCATATAAAACAATAATTTAAATGAGGCAAGTGAAAATACAAAAAGATACAGCTGGATACGTTGACAGAAAAAATATTTAAATATAAAATATAAATTTGTTTTCATAGAAATGAAAATTAACAAAATTCTTGGAATAAATAATACACTTTATAAAAGGTAGGATGTACACACTAATAAAAAAAGTTATTGAATTAGAAAATATGACTGAAGTCTCTCCCTGAAAGAAGCAGGAAATATCTTTTAAAAAATAATTTGAAAGAAAATATAAAGGAAAAATTAATAGAAATAGAAAATTGAAGCAAAAAATGCCAATAACTGTATAATGGGGTCCCAAATATGAGAAGGAATATAAAAACTAAAAGAATAATTTTTTAAATGATTTTAAATATTCAGATTAAATTTGTCCATGAAATTGCCAAAGGAAAGGCTAAACACATGCATGCACAAACTCATACATTAAATGCATAGTATTAAAATTTAAGAATATAAAATAGAAAGAAAATACTAAAAAACATCCTATAAAGAGTCATCTGTATGCAAAGGAATAAGAATAAGATGGACATCAGAAAAATTCCCAAAAAAACTAGATGAAAAAAGATGATGGAATATTTAAGAAAAATTATTTGAAAAACAAAATGTTAAGTCACGTTAAACTGTCATCAAATGTGAGGGTGTATTAAATGTATTATCAGGCAAACAAATTTGGAGATTTGGCATACCAGTCCTAAACTGAAATTACTTCTTAGAATGACTTAAATAAGAAGAAAAGCAAGTTAAAAAAAAAAAAACAAAAACAAAACTTTGGTAGAGATAAGAAGAGGAACTTTGCAAGAATATGTTCTTAAAATAAAAAGTATGTTAAATAATGTGTATCTGTAGTAATAAGAAATTGAAATACTACTCATGGTGAAAATGCATTGTAGGGATAGGCCACACTTGAACATGTACTTAAATTCCTGTGTGACTGGGGGAAGGTAGAGGTGTCTCTTTCAATAAACAATTGAAATGATTAGTAATCAGTGTTGTAAATACTGAAACAAAAATATCAAACAAAAGATTCAAAATATATAAGCACAGTAAATATGTATGAATAAGCATTTATCTTATTAAAATAAAAACCAAACTCACTGCCATTCCAGTCAATTCCAACTAAAGCAGACAGTCTAATCTTTCCAAAAGAGCTCCTGAAATCTTGATGTCATGTTTTTCATACAGTATGAGTATTCAGGAAAACTTAATTGTACTAATGAAGAATCTGTACCTAGACCAAGAAGCAGTTGTTTCAACAGAACATGGGAACTCTGAATGTTTTAAAATTAAGGAAGGTGTGCAACAAGGTTGTATTCTTTCACCATACTTGTTCAACTTGTATGCTGAGCAAATAATACGAGAAGCTGGGTTCTATGAAGAAAACTGTGGCATCAGGATTGGAGGAAGACTCATTAACGACCTGTGATATGCAGATGATACACCCTTGCTTGCTGAAAGTGAAGAGGACTTAAAATATTTACTGATGAAGATCAAAGAGCACAGCCTTCAATATGGATTACATCTCAATGTCAAGAAAACAAAAATCTTCACCACTGGACCAGTAAACAACATTCTTATCAATGGAGAAAAGATTGAAGTTGTCAAGGACTTCATTCTTCTTGGATCAACTATCAATACTCATGGAAGTAGCAGTGAAGAAATCAAACGACATATTGCATTAGGCAAATCTGCTGCACAAGACCTTTTTAAAGTATTGAAGAGCAAAGTTGTCAGCTTGAGGACTAAGGTGAGCTTGACCCAAGCCATGGTATTTTCAATAACCTCATATGCATGCAAAAGCTAGACAGTGAATAAGGAAGACCGTAGAAGAATTGATGCCTTTGAGTTATGGTGTTAGAGGAGAATACTAAAAGTGCCATGGGCTGCTGAAAGAACCAATAGATCTGTTTTGGAAGACGTGCAGCCAGAGTGCTCCTTGGAGGCCAAGATGGCCAAATTTCGTCTCTCATATTTGGACACATTGCTAGGATGGACAAGTAGCTGGAGAAGGATATCATGTTGGTAAAATAGAGGGTCAGAGAAAAAGAGGAAGACCCCCAACGAGGTGGATTGGCCAGGTGTCAGCATTGATGGACTCAAATGTGGCACCAGTAGTGAGATTGGCCCAGGATCGGATATTGTTTCATTCTGCTGTGCATAAAGTCACTATGAGTCAGTGCTGACTCTATGGCACCCAACAACAGATTCTCAGATTATATTATCAGCATGCCATATAAGTAAATGTGGTGGAAAGATGCAACCCTGAGGAACACTTTTCTTAATTATGAACTACGCAGTATCCTCTTGTTCTTCTCAAACATTAGCTATTGGTCTGTGTATAGGTTCTACATGAGAACAAAGGAGCCTTTTTGAATTCCCATCCTTCAAAATGCTAACCATAATTTGTTATAGTCCACACCATCAGATGTCTTTGCATATTAAATAAAATACGGGTAAGCATCTTTCTGGTATTCTCTTCTCTCAGCCAAGATCCATTTGAAATGAGCAATGATAGCTCTTGTTTTACATACTATTCATAATCTAGTTTGAATTTCTGACACTTCACTGTCAATATACTGCTTCAACCATTTTTGAGCTACCTTTTGACTTTTGTGGGATATTATGGTGTTTTAAAATAATTTACATATTATGTGGGTCTACCTTTCTTTGAAATAGGCAAAAACATGGATCTCTTCTATTCAGTTGCCAGATATTTGTCTTCCAAATTTCTTTGCATAGATTAGTGACTGCAACGTTACATTCATTTGTTGAAATACCTCAGTTGGTATTCTGTTAATTCCTAGAGCCTTGGGTTTTTTGGCCAAGACCTTCAGTGCAACTTGGACTTTTATTTCAACATATCAGTGCCCTTAGCACAATAAATTTCCCTCTATTTCTTTTTGTCAAATAAGAGGGAATTCTACTCAGAGACCCTTTAGGACAAAGTAGAACTACTTATAGGGTTTCCAAAGTTCTAATATTTACAGGAACAAATGGATACTTCTTTTCCTACAAAGCAGATAGTGGGTTCAAACTATTTTCCATTTAGTTAGTATCTGAGCACTTAATCACTCCCCTAACATGGCTCCTTACAGATGGAGAAGGATCCTACAAGGGATAACAGTTAAATTCACCAAGAGAATGTAACAAATCTAAGGATGTATTTCATAAATAAATAAATATATATGATCAACAAAGCATACTTAGTGATGCTCAATGCGTTAGTAATAAGAAGAATGCAAATTTAGATCATAATTAGATATCTTTTTTGTTCATATAACAGGTAAAATTAAGTATGCTAATAACAAGTGTTGGAATGGATGTAATTCAAGACGATCTCTTAAACATTGCTTGTGGGAATATAATTGGTAAACAACTTTGCAAAGTAATTTGGAGTTATCTTGTAAAGCTGAAGATTTACATAGCCTGTTGTTATTAAGTGCTGTTGAGTCAGTTTAGATTCATAATGACCTTGTATAGGGTTTTTGAGGAGCAGCTGGTGGGTTTGAATAGCTGAATTTGTGGTTCATAGTCCAATGCTGATCCTACAGCACCATACCTAGAGTCCTTAAATAGTGTACAAACCAGCAATTCCACTGTTAAGTTTATATGAAAGACAATATTTTGCATATGATAAGTAGGTAGTTAAAAAATCTGACAAGTCATGTTACTTAAAGTGAATATTTCATATTCACTTAATATGTAAACCTGTCAAAGTATGAACTACATAGTTTGTAGACTATGTAAACCTGTCAGGTTATGAATTAGTTTCATGTAAAAACATTGAAAAGATTCTACTTTAGTTTAAGTCTTAAATTATTTTACACATTATATCTTTCATTTTGTAAAGTTTTAAGCCAACTAAAACAAAATAGCACATTGTGTGTATTCACTGAAACGATTTTAAAATACTAATGAAGTGATAAATAAAATGATCAACACAAAATTCAGTGAAATTATTCCCTCAGGACAATAAAAGCAGAGGATCAGATAGCAAATAAAAACAGAGGCAGGAAACCTACTTTTGTGAGTAGCAAATGGGATCTTAAAAGCTCATAAGCAGCCATCTAATATGCAACTAATGGTCAATCCCTGAGTGGAGGAAAGAATAGTAATGGACATTGATGATGCTTGTAATGAATTAGTACAATGGACTAATGGAACACATGAACATCAGTCTCCATGATCCTGAGACCAGAAGAAGAAAAATGGTGCCCAGGTATGATTACAAAGTGCTTTGACAGGGATCACATTAGAAAGTTCTAGATAGAATAGGAGAAGATGTGGAACAAAATTCACAATTATAATTAAGACTATGCTTACTGTTCAGAAAGAGATTAGGAACCCAAGACCAGGGTCCTTGGTCGCCCTTAAGGTTTGGAACGGAACTCACCCTCTTAGCTTAAGCAGTAGATAGGTATACAGGGCTAAACAATAATGAGGTATGCACACCATAGAATGATCAACCACTCAAGATTAAAATGGCAGCATTTATCTAAGGACAAAATTCAGAAAGATTGATAAAGAAGGATGAATGGAAACAAGAATCACAGGGAGTAAGTGTGCTAACTGATGTTCCTTTGAGGGGATTACAATCATTGAAATGAAATGAAACATATAATTTGTTGAATGTAAAATTGATGACCTGCTCTGTAAACCTTCATTCAATTAAAAATAAAAAGTTATGTATATATTTGTTGTTGTTAAATGCTATCAGAAAATGTAATGAAAAGATAATGGAATTTTGCCACTAATTTTTGAAGACTCCTAATAGATAATTAAAAAAAAAAATTACTCTAGATTTATAACTTGAAAATTGCCACTTTAGCTGGAATTTTCTGTTTAATTACACTGTTAATTAACCTGTAAACAAAACCAAAACAAAAAATGTCATTTTAAAAGAGTATTTTAAATATATTGGAACTGCGACAATCATTTGTCCCACAGCTTCTCTACTCAACCGGGTTTGATAATCCATTGCAATGACCACAAAGAATTCATAAACCATACTAATACGTATGGGGTTTATTAGGAATGTTAAGAGGTTTCAATACAGGATATCAAAATTCTTAGAGCACAGTTGTTGCAGTTGCTGATAAATATCCACAGGACACACCACTTACCATAAACCACAGCCTGGAGGCACTCAACTCTAGTTCTGTGGGTCAGCAAACTTACCTTCTCACACTGAAGTGCCAGAAGACACTGTACTCTACATGCAAGCTGCCTGTCCAAACTCTCAGCTTTATTTGCTCCATGGACTGGGAAGCTCACCTCTCTGTCTCATGCTCTGGTTCATGGTTCTGTTGCTGCTGCTGCTTCTCTGCCTCTCTTCTAGTGTCAACACTTTCTGTCCCGGGGCACGGAAGTTCAATGAGCTAGGTGGGATCTCAGGGTCCAAAGGGTGTGCTCTCCTTCTGGCTCTTTTTTCCTTTTCTTTCCGTTGGTAGTGAGATACTCGACTGCTGCTTCTGAAATAGCTCATTTTAAACCCATGCTAGAGGTTCACGTTTTTACAATTACAATGAACTCTGCTTACATTCATAGCTGACTCATATCACTCTACCAGTATCTTCTCCCACCTAGCAGGGCAGAAACAGGGTTGAGGTGGGATTTACAGACTATGACTAGAAGAGATTAGATTAGTCATTGCACCTGGGAACAAATAACATTAGGAGGTCAATATATTTTGTTTTGTTTTGTTGTTGCTGTTATCAGGTGCTGTCAAATCAGTACCATAGCAACCTGATGCATAGTATAATGAAACCCTGTCTAGTCCTGTACCAACCTCACAATTGTTGCTATGCTTGAAATCATTGCTGCTGCCATTGTGCCAAACCATCTTGCTGGGGATCTTACTCCTATTTACCAACCCTCCATTTTACTAAGTATGATGTCCTTCTCAAGGGACTAGTGCCTCATGACAACATATCTGAATGAGAGATGAAGTCTGGCCACCTTGGCTTCTAAGGATCATTTTGACTGTACTTCTTCTAGCACAGATCTGTTTGTTCTTTTGGCAGTTCATGATACTTTCAGTATTTGCTGCAAACACCGTAACTCAAATGCAATAATTCTACAATCTTCCTTATTTAGTGTCCAATTTTCACACACATATGAGGTTATTGAAAATACCAGGACTTTAGTCAGGTGCACCTTAGTCCTCAAACTGACATCTTTGCTCTTAAACACTTTAAAGAGGTCTTGAATTCAGCTATAATTACAAAATTTCTCTAAATACTTCATTTAGCTTTTTGTGAGAAGTGAAAGACCATGTGTGAGCTTCCAAGAAGACTTTACATATTCAAAGTGCAGACTAACTGTGATTTATGATGGGAAAATTTAAATCAGATAAAAAGAACCAACCTTGATTTGACTAGAGACCTAAATCTATAATTCATATTCAACAAAATGAAGAATGCCATTATTAAGATTATGATTAGCAACCTAGTGACTAACTTGGTTATGAATAGAAAAGAGAGAAGTTATCAAGTCTTCAACATTTATTTTATTAATTCAAGTCATCTTACAAGCACATTTCCTTGAAATCTACTGTCATCAACTGATTCCAATTCATAGCCACTCTGTACAGGATTTCTAACTCCACTTGAGACTTGAGAGCTCTGAGTACCAACCAATAAGTTTGTGGGATCCCAGGGACTCCTGGAGATGTGCCATGATCCCCTCATAGGAGACCCTGGTAGTGTTCAAGACCCCACCCCACCTGGACTTCTTCATGTACATGATGTTCAGAAACAGAGACTAGGTGGAGTAAGATTCGGACAATACCCTACCATCCTCCTTTTCTAAGAGTTTTGAATCCAAGGCTGTAAAGTAAAAGTGCTTAGCCAGTTGTTTCTACAGACTCTAGGACAACGAGCATAAGAAGGTCACCAAAGTGTAGCCCCCAAAATGGACTTTATAAGGCAAAGATCTGGAGTCCTGTCCCTGGGGCCTAACCTTGACTAAATGGGAAGAGAACTTTCCCAGTTGTGTTTAAGTTACACCTGAGGATCAGCTCTCATTCTCTTCTTGATCTTTCAGATCATTCTTTTTTTTCTTTCGTATCTCTAATTCATCATCCCATAGGTTCTCATTCTGGCTAATGTTAATCTGATTTGGCATGAGAAGCATCTTCCATCCTGGCTAAGATGACAGGGTGACAGCCCAGCTTCCAATGCTGTTAACCACTTGTTTGCTGGGACCTAAAGGTTGAGTCAACTGCTGTAGAAACCATATTAGGCTGTGGGTCATTTTTTGAGAAGGAAAAAAATAAGTTCCCAGTCTGGAGCACTTAGTTTGGTAGGCTGATGCAGAGCATGTCAGAGTGCTAAAGCTCTCCATTTTGAGGTGAATAGAGAAAGCAACCTCTATTGTGAAACAAGGTGTGACAGTAGGTCCCTAACAGAGCACACAGAGCAAACTTGGAATTATGGAAAAGGGCTGAGTAGAAAAACAGAAACCTGGCTTTCATATCCTGTCATTTTCCTTTAGGATGCATCCTTAAGCACTGGGATTTTTTCTTTTTCTTTTTTTTTTTTTTTTTTTTTTAAGTCTGAAGGTAGGAAGAAGAAGAAAATGGTATTTTATTGCAGTGTCACTTGACCTTATTATGGCCAGGAGAGATGGCCAATACATGTTTCAATTAACTATAACACCATCTTACAATAAGACTTTTTTGCATATGAGAGAAAAAATAGAATGAAATGCCATATGTTCAGGCTTTTATAGTCCTCACTGTGGGTAAATGCACTGGAATGCAAAGTGGTTTTGAACCTCAAGGTAGGCAGTTCAAGCTCACGATCTGCTTTTAGGAAACCCTATACAGGGTTGCTTTGGGTTGGAGCCAACTTAATGGCACAACAACAACAACTACATGGTCCTGATGTAAGTTCTGGGATGTATGATAAATACTGGACTGCTAACTTCAAGGCAGGCTGTTCAACTCACCAGTTACTGCTCCAAAACCGTATACAAGGTTGCTATGAGTTGGAACCAACTAGACAATACTTAACAACAACATCAATCTGATGTTTTGCTGTAGGGTAAGTACTGGACTATGAACCACAAGGGTTGCAGTTCAAACCCATCAGCCACTCCATGGGTGAAAGATGAGGCTTTCTGCTTCCATAAAGAAGCAGTCATGGAGATCCTGTATAGGGTTGCTATGAGTCAGAATGGCTTGAGGGCAGTGGGTTTGATTTTGTTTTTGGTTTGATAAAGAAGCCCTGGTTACTTGTTGGTCTACTCACCACAAAATCAGCAGTTCAAGTCCACCAGCCACTCTATAGAAGTAAGAGGAGGCATTTTGCTCCCATAAAGTTACAACTGGAAGAGGACTCAGTTATTCCTACCTGTCCATTGCCATATCAGTCTGTGTATACCTCCACCCCAGGAAACCTTGGCAGACTCAAGATCGGCATTTAAGGGGAAACCAGAGGGTATGGCCAAGGAAATAATCACTCCTTCTTACACTTGGAGTGGGACCCATGTTGGACAAGGACTCCCCTCCCCCGAGTGTTCTCACCTACTGGAGAGATCCAGTACCTTTTTACACAAGTTTTGGTAGGTACTAGACTAGATGGGACCCTGGTTGGATACACTTTTGTCCATTCCATTCACCACCTCAGGCCAATTTAATGTGGAAAAGAAAAAAGAAAAAAAAACTATTTCCTCCCCAGAGGACCTCCTAAAGATACATAATCTGTCCACAACAATATTCAATACACATAACCCTACCTGGGCTGTCTAGCATATCCTTTTGAAATATTCCTCATAGGTAAGGACAGGAGGATGGTCCTTGTAAAAGACAAACAACAAGCAGACAGGTAGAATGCTGAAACTTCAAGATCAGATAATGCAGCCATCTTCACTGGTGGTCCCAGGAGTTGATCCCAATGGGTTCCAAATGATGTTACAGACACAACCCAGTTTAGACATTGAAAGTGCTTATTAGTAGGAGTAAAAGGGTGGTACTCATAAACAAAAACAAAAGTATTACAAAAAACAAAATATGACATCTCTAAACTTTTTGAGTTTTTCAGATTTTCTGCCATGTGCACATAGATCCCAAAGCACTTGACAATCAAAGAATGATCATTGGAGTCTATATTGGGCAGAGTACCCTGGACATCAGAAGAAACTCCAAAAGATGTAAGGTGGCCCATGTATGCCTATTTCCCAACTCATTGAAATTACTTTTTGAGTTTTTAACAGGAACCAAGACTGGAAGCAGAGGATTGAAAAATGAGGAAGCAAATATTTCTGCTGGTGGCTAAGTTAGTTTCTTAATCAGCTTCTCAATCACTTCTTGCAGAAAGTGGGGATTATAAATAGGCACACATGCAAAACCCACAATGGAGCTAATAAATCAAACCATCTTTGGATGCCAAACAATGTACATATAGCAAACAAGAGCATTAGCAAAGTGAGCACCCCCAGAAAAAGAAGTATGGAGAAAGGGGGTACCAGATGGTATAGGATTTGGGACAACAGTGACAGAGCCTGAGGAAATCTCCTGGTTCCTTGCAGGGAATAGTACAAACTGCCCCAAAGAGTCCAAGGTCACATTACAGGTATAGGTAGAACCAATCAGTTTTCTCTTACATACTGAAGCCACTTAATCCATATTAAAGCAACTCTGTTGTTTCTCAAGACAACTCAGGTGGTCAGAGTGAACAGGCAATCAGAAAAGAAAAGCTTTCTAAAAGACCCTTGCTTGCAAGTCTGGGTGCATGAGCTAATTCACAGTCTCTTTTGTATGCTTGATTGTCCCATACCCCTATTTAGAGAGAGACATTTTAGGCCAATTGCATGCAGAGATAAACTTTGCACCACCCCTTATAAAATAAAAGTATCACCAGAACACTGCTGGGTTCTCTAGGTATTCCTTATATAAAAATTGAGTCAGCTAAATTCAGAGACTTTCAAGAAAGAATGAAATTTATTAGTGCACTAATGGGTATGGCCTGATGACCTCTGTGGCTCAGCAGTGTATGTGTAACCCACTAAAATTTGGCTTAATGAGGGGGTTACAACCCTAAGATACATCAATACCCTAAGAAGTGAGATGCTTGCAATGGTTTTCAACCTGTGATAAACAAGTACTCATTACATGGACTGATCGAGCCACATCATTCATAGTACAATGTCCCAATTCTCCTGGTCAAGAAATCCAGTTGAGAATACCAGTTTGTATCAGATCAGAGAGCCATCAACCAAATCCTTAGTGACATACACCCTGTGATGCCTAACCCCTATACCCTTTTGTGATCCTGGGGACAGTGTGTGGTTTATCATCTAGACTTAAGAGGTGTTTTCTATTTCATCCATACTGAACAGGGTACTCAAGAGTTGTTCACTTTTGAATGGGAGGATAAACATGGGTGGAAGTCCCAGATTATTTGAGCTGTTTTACCTCCAAAGTTCAAAACCAGTCCACTTTATTCAGAAAGACATTGGGAAGAGAATTCCAGGACCTCAAGTTAGAAGAGCAAAATTTCCTCCAATATGTAGATGACCTTCTGATAGCCACAAAGAAGCTTCAAATAAAAAATATCATAATTGCTTTGAATCACCTAGTGGGGGCTGAGTACAAAGTCTCAAAAAAAAAAAAAAAAAGCTCAGATAGCTAAATGTAGGTTAAGTACTTTGGGTTTTCACTGGAGAAGGGAGAAATAATCTTGTTGCCATCCTGGAAAGGGACTGTCTATGAAACTAAACCCTATGTATAAGGTAGTAGCTAAGATGTTTCTAGAGGATGGTCAGATTTTGTAGGTTCATATTTTGGGCTAATAGATATGCCTTTATATTAAGCCACTTAAGGAACAGACATTAACCCTTTCATGTACACACCTCAATGCCAACAGTCCGTCCAATAGCTTAAGAAGAGTCTCATGATAACTCTTGTCTTAGGATTTCCTGACCCAACCAAGACCGTTGAATTCTGTGTATGTGAGGTACAAAAAGAGGTCTTGGGGGATACTCACACATATTTAGGACCCATAAAAAGAGCAGCAATGTATTTTTCTATGCAACTAGACATTGCAGCCTACGGATGGCCTGTTTGCCTATGAAAAGTAACTGCAATTTTTTATCTTATCCTAGAAGCAGAGAAACAGACTACGTGGCAGTTCTTTGTGGCACACACCCCACATACTGTCTTAGTACTCTAAGAGCAGAATGGAAGCTCTGGTTGACCACAGGACATCTTAAAGAGTACAAAGCTGTGCTGTTAGAAAACTCTGTCACCTCCCCAAAGGTATCTTCCACCCTGAACTCTGCCACCCATCTCCCTGTGAATACATTGGAGCAATGCTTACTCATAACTGTGCTAAGAATATGGAGGAAGTGTGTTTTAGCTGCCTGAATCTTAGGAACTCTCCCTTAGAGACCCCATATGTATACCATCAGCATTGTTGAAAAATGGATTCACATGGCTAGCTATGAAGTAGTTACTTTGACCCCTGCTACCAGGGATGTACCTGACAACAACAACAACAACCAGGGATATAGGCAGCAGCCCTCCTGGCGGGGACATCACCATAGATGGTTGAGATAATAGCACTCATTGAGACACTTCAAAAAGCACAGAAAAAGTGAGCCACAATTTGGATAATTCAAAGTATGTCTTCTCTGTGCTTAATTACACTATGTTATCTGGCAGTACGAAGGCTTGCTAATTGATAGTAACAAAGATACCAAACAGGAACTGCAAATAAGAGAACTGGTGGAAGCGATACTCTTGCCAACCAAAATTAGAGTAGTTCACTGTCCACAACACCAAAAAGAAGCATCTCAAGAAGGCTATTGCAAAAATTTGTCAGACCAAGGAGTCAAATAGGTAGCAAAGGAGACAGATTAGGCCTTGGTGAATCAACTGAGATATGTCCCTTTATCCCTGCACATCAACTGTTCAAAAGCAAAGATGTCATTTTAAGAACTAAGGTACATCTTACCCAAACCATGGTATTTTCAGTAGTTTCATATGCATATCAAGTTGTCAGTGAAATAAGAAAGGCTGTAGAAGAAATTATGCATTTGAGTTATGGTGTTGGAGAAGCATATTAAAATTATCATGGACTGATAGAAGAATAAACAAATCTATGTTGGAAAAGGAGGAGTTCTGGTGTGGCACTGTGGGTTAATGAACTGGACTGCAAAGTTGGTTTGAACCTCAAGTTAGGTGAGGTGGTTCAAGCTCACCAGCTACTCCTAGGAAAACCCTATATATGGTCACTATGGGTCAGAACTGACTCTACGGCACAACAACAACAATAATGTTGAAAGTAGCACAGCCAGAATGCTCCTTAGAAAACAGGATGGCACAACTTTGTTTCCCCTACTTCAGAGTGACTGCTTCCTGAAGAAGGACATCATGCTTGGTAAAGTGGAGGGTCCGTGAAAAAGAAGAAGATCTCCAGTAAAATTAGTTGGCACAATAGCAGCAGCAATGGGCTCAAGCTTAACACTGACTGTGAGGATGGCTCAGGATTGGGCAGTGTTTCATTCTGTTGTGCAACGAATCAGAACTGACTCAATGGCACCTAACAACAACAATAATCAGGTATTGTTTTATTCCATTGTACCTAAGTTTGTCAAATTCAGAACCTACACAATAGAACCTAGCAACAGCATCAAATCTAATAAATGCATGATAGTTCCTTGGTAATAGTCATGATTAGTAGTAAAAGCAATAATAGTAAGAGTGGCAGTAGATGAAGCTGAAATGTACCTTGAAGCCACAGTGTGAAAAATGTCCTTTCCACAAAGATAAAAGATAATGTTTCCAAAATATCCCATAGAGACATGAAAAATATTTATGTAGGACAGTTAGATTTGTATTTTACAAAGAGAACTCTAATGACATTACACATGCATTGGAAAGATAATACAGTAAAGGTATTTGTTTTGTGTTATTAGGTACCATCAGTTCAGTGCTGACTCATAATAATGTTATTTATAATAGAGCAAAAGTCTGTCCAATGGTGGGTAATTCTCACTCACTGCTATGTTTGAGCTTTTTGTTGCAGTCACTGTGTCAAGCCTTTTCCTTGAGGATCTGCCTTGTTAAAAGCATAACCCTTTACTTCACCAAACATGATGACCTTCTTCGGGGGCATAGCCTTCTAATAACACATTTGAAGTACATGAGATGAAGTCTCATGATGATCATTTCTAAGGAATCTTTATAGTACGTCTTCCAACATAGATATGTTCATCCTTCTGTGGTCTTTGTACTTATTGTTCAGATTTCATATGTATATGAGACCATTAAAAATACCATGGATTAGGTCAGATGCATCTTAGTCTTCAAAGCGACATCTTTGTTTTAAAGGAGGTCTTTTGCAGTGGATTTGACCAATGGAGTATGCCATTTAATTTCTTTATCTTTTTAATGCTTCATTGTGAATTATGTGATAGTTTACATGGGAAAACATTAGCTTTACATTCATCTTATCTATTATCATTTCATTGCCATGGTAACAATCCCCTCCATGCATCATCAACCAACCAAAGGGTATACCCTGCAAGCCTCCCCCTAGTTATCAGCACACAAGCCCTCTCCCTCTCTAGGTCTAGAGTCCCCAGCTGCTCCATATCTGCATGCCATCTTCCCTGCCTCCATCTCTGGCGTCACTACTTATCTGGGTAGGGTCCCGCACTCCTCTCCCTTGATGGTGCCAGGGATCTCTACTCCTGGACTGCAAAGCCAATCACTCCTGTCCTTTTGCTACAAAACATCTACCTTTACCTTTCTAACCCTCACAGTCAGTCCTGATAGCAATTATTCACTATTGTGCCACATGAGTGCCATTTCCATCTCCTTTCATCAGCTCTGCCCAAACAAATTGGATACTACTCAGTGGAGAGTCTACCTTCCTCCACGCCCTCTGAATCTAGACTCCCTCTTGAAAGCTTGTAAGCCAGTCACTTCTTGCCTTTGTAGCCCCCAACTTTGGGTAGCCAATGTGCAAATTGCCTATCCCTTACTACCCTGTGTATCGAGGGGTGGGAATGATCCTCGCTGTAAAGATTTTTTTTCCCTCTTTTGAGCTACTGTATCCATAGGTATTGTTCAAGTCCATCGGATTGTATCAGATTACTCTTTTTTTTCTCTTCTTGCTTCTTCTGGTTGAGTTCTGATCATCCAGACATTGAAACTAGGTCAAGTGGGTATTGTTTGCAAATGTGGGTGTTCTTATGCATATGCCATCTCTTCTTATCAGCTGGATGCTTCACTCTCTACTCTAGTCCTCTGTGGCTATGTCACTGACTCTAGGCCCCAAAGCCATCCAGGTCTCCACCTGGGTTCACAGGACTCCATTGAACATGGTAGTGTTTAGTTTGCTGCTTCATTGCTGTCTTTCCATCAGTTCCCCTTATTGATGACCAACTTGGTCTCCAGTCAGAGTGCATGTTTGTTCATTTATTCCCATTCAGTCTTATATCTTGGAAAGGGGTTTGCCCTGAGGGGAACTGACCACTTGCCTTGATGTCTCCTGGGTGGGCAATTTGCTTGTTCTTGTAGTAGTCACTTAGACTGCCATTATTGTTTTGTATTTTTCCGGTTGGTCTTTCTTTCAAGAAGTATCCTGTATTCTTCTAGCCACTCCAGGCTGAGCTGCTTGTCCTTTCAAGTGGGAATTTCTCACCTCAGAAGATTCTGGATGGGGTTCAGGATTCCACCTATAGTCTTATGTTATGCAGAGGCTCCATAGGAAGACTTCTTCCCTGGGCACATTGTAGCCTAATTTCAGATATTTCAATCAGTTATAGGCAGAAGACAAACTTACAAGCCTTCTGTGGTGATATTTCTGGCAATTCCTTTATTTCCCCCTTAAATGTTTATTTTATAATGGCATGCAAGGGAAACCAAATTTTAAAACACAGCCAAGCATCTTAACATTGTTTCCCCCACTTTTGCCCTTTCCAACCATGCCTCAATCCCTGTATACCAAAGCATTGTTGTTCAAGGTTGTGCATACATCATTATTTACCTTTGTCCCACTTAGCCCATACAAACCTGCCTTATTGTTTCTCCTTCACCCTCTTGTGTATTTCCCCCTCCCCAGCACCCAAACTATCCTGTGCCTATTCTTTATCCAGTGTTCCATCTTTCCCTCTCTCCCCTCACCCCGCCCTCCACATCCCATAACCAGCAAAGAATCCCCACCTCTGTAGTATGTGTTTTTTTCTTAGTCTTTTATAATAGTGCAGTATTTCTCCTTTTGTGACTGTTTAATTTTACTCAAAATAATGCCCTCAAGGGTCATCCATGTTATGTGATGGTTTATAGCTTCCTTGTTATTCTTCAAGGTAGCATAATATTCCATTGTGTATATGTACCACATTCTTCAGTTGATGGGTACTTAGGCTTTCTCCATCTTTTTGCTATTATAAATAGTGCTGCTATGAACATTGTTGTGCATAGCTATTCATGTTATGGCTCATATTTCTTGTAGGTAAATGCAACATAGAGGAATTTCTGGGTCATAAAGTATTTCTATTTCTAACCTCTGAGGAAGTGCCATTTTGCTTTCCAGCGAGGTTGGACCATTTTGCAATCCCACCAGCAATGCAGGAACATCCAAGTATCTTCACATCCTCATCAGCATTTATTGGTCTCTATATTTTTGATCTTTGCTGTTATTGCTGGTGTGAGATGATATCTTATTGTTGTTTTGATTTGCATCGCTCTAGCGGCTAGTGATCGTGAATATGTCTTCATATGTTTGTTGGCTGCCCAGATCTCCTCCTTGGTGACGTGTCTGTTCATGTCCTATGCCCATTTTTTAATTGGGTTATATGTCTTTTTCATATAGAGGTGTTGTAGTTTCCTATATATTTTAGAAATGAGTCCCTTGTCTGATGTGTCATTTCAAAGGATTTTTTCCCATTCTGTGGGTTCCCTTTTTGCTCTTCTGGTGAAGTCTTTTGATGCACATAACTTTTTAATTTTTAGTACGTCCCAATCATCTATTTTGTCTACTTTTGTTTGTGTAGTTTTCAAAATGTTTGGTAGTCTGTGTTTTCCCTGAATTAGAGCCCTGACATTTGTTCCTATTTTTCATTGATGGATTTTATAATTATGGGATTCACATTTAGGTCTTTAATCAATATTGGGTTGATTTTTGTATAAGGTGTGAGGTAAAGCTTTTGTTTCAAACTTTTGCATATGGCTTTCCAGTCATTTAATTTCTTGATTCCTACTTTCATGGGCATTGATTGTGAATCCAGTAGAGTGAAATCCTTGCTAAATTCAATATATTCCTTGTGTATTGTGTGAGACCAGCCCACACTATCACCAATTGTGGAGGCCATGCAGCTTAAGAAACAAAACACAGACACAGATTAAAGTTTAAGGGAGACAGCAAGACTCATGATCTCTAGATTCAGTAGCCCAGAGACAAGGTTGGTCTCTGCATTTATTCACCTCCTTTCCCTCATCCCCCTAGGATGTCATCCATCACCTTGACATCAAAGGGTTATTTTGTTCCCAGTAAATTAGAACATAAACAAAACATTTAGCAATAGGTTTCAAGGGAACATAGTGTTGAGTGCTGGTTATCACCTCTGGTCATCTTTGCACTCTGTAGGTTTTCAGGTTTTCTGTCAGAGAACACATGACATGGATCACTGCAGTTTTCTGCTTCTTCATCCCATAGTCCAGACGTGAGTCCCTTCTTCCAGCTGTTCCCCATGGTGGTCTCCAACCATGTATCATGATGTTTCTTATTTGCCCATGTGTGAGGATTTAGGTTTTCTATGCTCATTTGTAATCCATACTGAAAACTGGTCTTTGATCTTTCTTACCAAGTGTGTTTAGTCCTCTTCATTTTCTGCAAGCAAGATTGTATCATCTGTATATTGCAGGTTATTAATGAGTCTTCATTCAACCCTGATGCCAACTTCTTCTTCATATAATCCAGTTTTTCAGACTGTTCAACATGCAAATTGAACAAATATGATGAAATGATAAAACCCTGATCCACACCTTTCCTTATTTAAAACCATACAGTATACCTCTGTTCATTTCAAATTCTTGGTCTATGCACAGGTTTCCCACGAGCACAATTATGTTTTTATCCATAATTTTCTATGATCTACACAGTTGAACTTGTTTAAATAGTCAATAAAACACAGGTAAATATCTTTATTGTATGCTCTGATTTCAGCTAAGATCCATCAGATGACAGCAATTATATCCCTCCATTCCATCTTTTTCTTTGAATCTGACTTGAATTTCTGAAAGCTCCCTGTTGATGTACTCCTGCAACCATTTAAAAAATATCTTCAGCAAAATTTTATCGCATGTGATATTAAAGATATTGTTTGACAATTTGGTTCACCTTTTCTTTGGAATGGACACAAACATATATTTCTCCCAGTCTCTTGTTCAGGTAGCTGTCTTCTGAGCTTATTGGTGTAGACTAGTGAGTACTCCCAGTATTGTATTAGTCTGGTGAAATGTTTCAATTGTTATTTCATCAATTTCTGGCATCTTGCATTTTGCTAATGTCTTCAGTGCAACAAGAACTTATTTCTTTAATACCATCAACTCTTGAACATATGCTACCTCTTGAAATGTTTGAAGCCATAGCATTAGTAAATATTGCAACCAAGGTTTGAATTTTTCTTCAGTTCTTTCAACTTGAGAAAAGCTGAGCATGTTTTCTTTTGGTTTTCTAACTCCAGAGCTTTGTACATTTCATTGTGATATTTTGTCTTCAGAAGCTGTTCTTTGAAATTTTCTGTTCATATTTTTTGCTTCAACATTTCTTATACTCCATAACTACTCTATGTTCCGACTCTCTTCTGACATCCACTTAAGTCTTTTCTCTGTGTCCTGTCTTTGTAACTACCTTTTGCTTTCTTCATGTATGATGTTCTTGATGCCATTCCACAACTCCTCTTGCCTTTGGGCATTAGAATTCATTGCATTAAATCTGTTCTTGAG
>NW_006408720.1:891424-896274 GCF_000296735.1 Chrysochloris asiatica | reverse complement strand
TATATATATATATATATACTCTATATATACACTCAAGTTCACACTGGCTCTTCGGTACTTGTTTTAATTTTCTGTAGCTTCAACTTGAATTTCATATGAGTAATTGATAGTCTGATCTTCAGTTTGTCCCTGGTCTTGTTCTGACTGATTAGGTTGAAATTCTCCATTGTCTTGTTCCACAAATGTAGACTATTTGAGTCTCATGTATTCCATCTTGTTAGGTCCTCATATCTAGTCACTGAAACAGGTATTTGCAATGAATAAGTGGTTGCTCTTATCATGCAAAAATACTACTTCTATAACCAAGATTTGATTTTCCAGCTGTTCATCCTAGTTGTTTGTTTCCAATTTTCACATTCCAATCACTAGCAATTATCAATGTACCATGATTACATGATTGATGAATTCAAGACTACATAAATTGTTGTTGTTGAGTGCCTTTAAGTCAGTATCAACTCATAGGTTTCCTAGGAGTGGCTGGTGAGCTTGAACTGCTGACCTTGCAGTTCAAACTGATCTTGCAGTCCAGCACAGTATCCCACAGTGCCACACCAGGACAATAGTTTCTTCATTTTGAATATTTGTGGTTGATGCAGAAACTAGGATAATATGAGGTATCTTCAAAAATGGTGAAAATATTAAATTCAAAATCATAAATTTTCCCACAAACTTTTTGAAGCCCCCTCATAGTTATATTAACTGATTTTCCTTGTAGACATACAGCTATAATCCTACCATTCTAACACTAATAGCATTTTACCGTATGGTAGATTTGGAAATTCTCTTTTGACAATGAGTATGATGCCGTTCCTCTTCAATTCTTCATTACAGGCAGAGAGCATATTTAGGACTTTATATTAGTCAACAATCCATGGTAAATAATAGGATGTTTAAAGTAAGAAAGTTGAAAGAGTAAAGGATTGCTGAAGTTTTTATTTTGTGTACCAAGATGGATTCCTGAAGGCACTAAAGAGGAAGTTGAGGGCAAGAAAGAGCTTACAGAAAGAAAACAAAATTAGTTTGAGATATCAGAAACATCTGAGAGCTACCCAAGTGATGGGTTTGAAGTTTGACACAAGGTAAAGATTAAAGACATAAATCTTAGTGTCATCAATTTACTGGTGGTGTTAAAATTATAGAGCAAGGAGATATGAGCCATAAGAGAGATTCTGATGAGTAAGAAGTTAAAGAGTTCCAATAGCAGAATGAAATCTTAAAACACTGGTGTTTAACTTGCAAAGAGGGGGGGATTTAGCAAAATAAATGGGAGAAAGGGGGTCACTGATATCAATGAGTATAATTTAATTAAATTTTTATGATAGTAAATATTGTACACTGGCCATGAAAACAAAGATTTAAAAGTGTCCAATTTTACTGGTGACCTTATATAGTCAGTGGACTGACAGGGCAAAATTTATTGCAATTGAATTAAAAGTAAGTGAAGGTCATGTATATATTCATTTCTCAGTAAATTAAGTAGAGTAAAAATAAGTTTATTCTTTCTTAAATTATGGGATTTATTGTCTACATGCCACCGTTTCTCTCCTTTCCAAGAAATGTATGTTCATTTGAATGGTGAGCTAGCAAGCATACACTGCAATAATATGTCCAGGAGCCAGCATATATGATTGAAAGAAAGATGCTCAAGCACACTTGTGGAATTTCGAATTGATTAAGAGGAAATTTATATAAAAATATGGGTATATTAACTATTTCTGCATAACAAACCACTGAAAAACTTAGTGTCTCAAAATAAAAAATCACTTACTGCTCTTGAGTCATTTGGGTTGAACTTAATTGGTTTCTATTGAGATCATACAAGTGGCTGTAGTCATCTTCTAGTTCAGCTTGGGTTGGATAATTCAAGATGGGTTTATTTACATATCTGGCTGTTGGTGTTGGAATTTGCCTAGAGTACCTTACCTTGATTCTTTTCCCCATGTTATCTTACCAATCAGGAAAGTATGGTTGGATTTTTTACATGATGGTAGAAGTATTCCAGCAGAGAAAAAGTGGAAGCAGCAAGAACTCATAGGCATTGTTCAGACTAAGTTCCAAGTCAGCCTGGATTCAGTTAATAAGGAAATAGATTTTACTTTTTGTGGGAGAAAAGGCAGCATCATAGGCAATGGAACATATACAGAGTAGTATGATTCATTGGAGGCTTTGTATTTGTAATTCATTGAATGCCATTATGACAAAGACAAGTAAAGTCCTACTTTAATAAGAAATTTCATAGCTATATCCATTAACCATGATTTTAAAAAAAGTTGTCATTGAGTCAATCCCAAGTCATGACAATCCTATGTGTCTCAGACTAGAATTATACTCCATAGGGATTTTTAATGACTGTCATCTTTTAAAGTAGATCACAAGATCTTTATTCCAAGGTATTTCTGGGAAGATTTTTATCACTAACTTTTGTCCTTTACTAAGTACTTAACTGCTTAACAGATTGCACTTCCCAGGGATCTCCCAATAGTAATTACACCCAAACTCACTGCTGTTAAATTTATTCTAACTTATAGGACAAATTGAATCCTATAGGACAGGAAGAGTTCTCCCATGAAGTATCAAAAATTAAAAATCCTTTTGGGGTCGGGGGGAATGAATACAAGTAAGGAGTGAAGGTTAGAGTTCAAACTATGTCTAGGTGTTAGTTAGACATGTTGTTAGATAGCTTCAGTTCCTACACACAATGGCCCTATGTACAACAGAATGAAACACAGTCAGGTCCTTTGACATCCTCACAATTGTTACTACACTTGAGTCCATTGCTAGCATTAGTGTCAAGGTAAACAGTGGACTAGGGATAGTAATAAGTCTTGATTTAAGTTTTAGGGTTACTTTTAGGTTTATTTTTATTTATTTAAATTTTTTCTTGAAATCTATTTGATTTCAGCTTTATTTTAAAGACCTTCACCTACATTATTCCCTCGTTATATTCGGTGATTTTTTGCTGGTAGTGTTTTCTGGTTCAACTATGTCTCTGGTTCTCTATTTTCAGTTTTATAGGTCTGTTTTACTTTGCATACTTCTATAACTTGGTTGAATCTAAGTGATATTGCAATGTATGTTTGTCTCAGGATATTGTCTGTTGCTGTTGTTTCTCTGTCCAAACAACTCCATTTAGTATTTGTTGTAAGGATGGTTTTCTTAACAAATTCTTTTAATTTCTGTTTGTCTGAAAAAAATGGCCTGGTTTTACTGTCATATTTGACGGACAGATTTACTTGATATATGATTCTTGATTGTCAATTGTTTCTTTTAGAGTTCTGAATATACCATTCCATTTTCTTCTGGTCTGCATGGTTTTGCTTAGGAAATCAGACTATAGTTTCATTAGTTATTCTTTGAATTGTTCTCATGATTCTTCACTTGTCTTTGGTTTTGGAAAGTTTAATTATAAAATGTCTTGAAGTTGTTAATTTGGAGACTAATCTGTTTGGAGAATGTTCAACTTCTTATTTTTCATGATGTTGTTGTTGTTGTTGTTAGGTGCCATCGAGTCAGTACTGACCCATAGCAACAATATGCACACCAGAACAAAACACTGCCCGATCCTGGGCCAACCTCACTACTGCGGCCACGCTTCAGTGCATCGATGCTGCCATTTGGCCAATACATTTCATTGGGGGTCTTCCTCTTTGTCTTTGACACTCCACCTTACCAAACATGATATCCTTCTCCAGTGAATGGTCCTTCCTGACAATATATCTGAAGTATGATAGATGAAGTTTGGCCATCTTGGCCTCCAAGGAGCACTCTGGATGCACTTCTTCCAAACAGATCTATTGGTTCTTGTGGCAGCCCACGGCACCTTCAACACTCTCCTCCAACACCATAACTCAAAAGCATCGATTCTTCTATGGTCTTCCTTATTCACTGTCCAGCTTTCACATGCATTTGAGGTTATTGAAAATACCATGGCTTGGGTCAAGCTCACCTTAGTCCTCAAGCTGAAATTTTTGCTCTTCAACACTTTAAAAAGGTCTTGTGCAGCAGATTTTCTTAATGCAATAACTTGTTTGATTTCTTGACTGATATATCCTTGTGTGTTGATAGTTGATCCAAGAAGAATGAAGTCCTTGACAACTTCAATCTTTTCTCCATTGATAAGCAACTTGTTTATTGGTCCAGTGGTGAGGATTTTTGGTGTTTTCTTGACATTGAGATGTAATCCATACCGAAGGCTGTGCTCTTTGATCTTCATAAGTAAATATTTTATGTCCTCTTCACTTTCAGCAAGCAAGGTTGTATCATTTGCATATTGCAGGTTGTTAATGAGTCTTCCTCTAATCCTGATGCCATGTTTTTCTTCATAAAACCCAGCATCATGGATTATTTGCTCAGCATACAGGTTTAATAAATATGGTGAAAGAATACAACCTTATCGCACACCTTTCTGAATTTTAAGCCATTCAATGTTCCCATGTCCTGATCAAACAACTACCTCTTGGTCCATATACAGATTCCTCATGAGCACAATTAAATGTTCTGGAATACTCATACTTCACAATGTTGTCCATAGCTTGTCATGATCCACACAATCATAATCAATAAAGCTCAGGTAAAAATCTTTCTGATATCCTCTGCTTTCAGACAAGATCCATTGGACATCAGCAATGATATCACTGTTTCATGGCCTCTTCTGAATCCAGCTTGAACCTCTGTAAATTCTCTGTCAATGTATGATTGTAGTCATTTCTATATTACCTTTAGCAAAACTTGCATGGAATATCAAAGAGATTGTCTGATGATTTCCACATTCCATTGGGTCACATCTCTTTGGAATGGGCACAAATATGGATCTCTTCCAATCAGTCGGCCAGATAGTTGTCTTCCAAATT
>NW_006408720.1:886432-891168 GCF_000296735.1 Chrysochloris asiatica | reverse complement strand
GAAAGGGTCGTATTCTTTCACCATACTTATTCAACCTGTATGCTGAGCAAATAATCTGAAAAGCTGGGTTATATGAAGAAAAACGTGGATCAGCATTGGAGGAAGACTCATTACTAACTTGTCATATGCAGATGATAAA
The DNA here is from genome assembly GCF_000296735.1 of Chrysochloris asiatica. NCBI lineage: Eukaryota > Metazoa > Chordata > Mammalia > Afrosoricida > Chrysochloridae > Chrysochloris > Chrysochloris asiatica. The sequence continues at coordinate 891,029 of NW_006408720.1, read as the reverse complement.
ACCTTGCTTGCTGAAAGTGAAGAGGAATATTTACTGACAAAGATCAAAGACAACAGCCTCTGGTATGGATTGCATCTCAATGTAAAGAAAACAAAAATCCTCACCACTGGACCCATAAACAAGATTCTTACCAACAGAGAAAATATTGAAGTTGTCAAGGACTTCATTCTTCTTGGATCAACTATCAACACACAAGGAAGCAGCAGTCAAGATATCAAACGATGTATTGCATTAAGCAAATCTGCTGCACAAGACCTTTTTAAAGTGTTGAAGAGCAATGCTGTCAGCTTGAGGACTAAGGTTCTGTTGACCCAAGCTATGGTATTTTCAATAAACTCATATGCATGTGAAAGCTGAACAGTGAATATGGAAGACTGTTGAAGAGTGGATGCTTTTGAGTTATGGTGTTGGAGGAGAATATTGAAAGTGCCATGGGCTGCCAAAAGAACCAATAGATCTGTTTTGGAAGAAGTGTAGCTAGAGTGCTCCTTGGAGGCCAAGTTGGCCAAACTTCATCTCTCATACTTTGGACATATTCTCAGGTAGGCCAGGAACTGGAGAAGGATATCATGTTGGTTAAATTGGAGGGTCAGTTAAAAATACGAAGACCTGCAATGAGATGGATTGGCCAAGTTCCCCGCATCGATGGACTCAAGTGTGGCAAGAGTAGTGACATTGGCCCAGGTTCAGGCAGTGTTTCGTTGGTTAAGTTGGTACCAACTTGAATGCACCTAATAACAACAACAGCAGCAAACCTTTTTGTTTATCAGTTCCTCTTCTAAGAAGGTATCTTACAAAAAGTAAAGCCTTTGTACATAAACATATTCACAGGTTTGTGTATTGAAATATTTTTCATAAAGCCTGAACAAAAAATTTTATCAATCTATACTAAGGAATTTTGGTAGTGTAGTGATTACAACTCGGGCTGCAAACCACAAGGTCAGAAGTTCAAAACTATCAGCTGTTCCATGGGAAAAAGATGAGGCTTTCTGCTCCCATAAAGATTTACAGCATTGGAAACCCTGTATAGGGTCGCTATGAATTGGAACCAACTTCACACCACACAACCACCAACACCACCATACTAATGATTAATATTGTTGTTAAGTGTCATCGAGTCAGTTCTTGAACCACTGACCTTGCAGTTCAAATCGATTTTGCAGTCCAGCACATTAGTATATAACACCAAGCCAGGATTTATATAGATTTCCAAAAAAGTGAAGAAAAATAGCAAGTCAAAAGAAAGGATACATAAAAGATCTTCTTGTTAAGTGCTGGCAAGTCAGTTCTGACCCATTGCGACCCTGTATAGTGTTTCCAAGGAATAGCTGGTGAGCTTGCAATTCAAATACCTGCAATTCAAATAAAATTTGCAATTCAGGACATTAACCCATAGCATCATACCAGCACTCCAAAAATTCTTAGTTATACAAAAGAAAACCCTAAACTATGAACATATGAATTGAAAAAGCATAAAATAATATACATCATGTTTAGTGATGGAAAGAGAAGAAAGTAATGAGTATGAAGGGGATATATTATTCACATGTACTTTTGTCTTATTTGAATTATTCCAATATTTCCTATGTTGTTTATCTCCACCATATGTCAGTTTGTTCTACTGTGGTGACTTGTTATTTCTGTGATGTTGGAAGTTATGGCACTAGTGTTTCAAATACCAGCAGAGTCACTCATAGTAGACACGTTTCAGTCGACCTTCTAAACTAAGAACAGACTAGGAAGGAAGAATAGTTTATCTGCTTCTGAAGTATTCACGACAGAGAATTTAATGAATAGCAACAAAACATTGTCTGATATAGTATGGGAAGATGAGGCACTCAAAATCTGACAAAGGTAGAGCTGCCTCCTCAAATTAGAGTTGACTTCAATGATGTGGATGGAGCAAAGGTTTTGAGACCTTCATTTGCTGATGGAGTACTACTCAAAATGAGAAGAAACAGCTGAGTAAAGGATCAGTGTAAAATACAGGTAGATGCCAACCCTATGGTCTGACACAGTTTTTGCAACAATGGGTTCAAACTTAACAACAATTGTGAGGCTGGCACAGGTGTGGGTTGTATATCGTTCTGTTGTTCATGAGGTTGTCTTGAGTTAGAGCTGACTTTATGGCACCTAACAATAACACCTGTGCTGTTAAATGCATAAATATAATTTCAAAATCATTTAAATGTAAGCAAAGTGAAAAGTCATTAGGCAAAAGGAATTAAATGAAATCTATAATTTTATAAAGGAAAAGTATTACACTTCAAAGAGGATTCCAGGGCTATACACTAAGTTTGTCATTTTCTACTGCAAATAATGACTGGTACATACTGTCATCAAAAAAGAAAAACAGAGAGTAGAGTTTGTCCTTAGGACCTGGGGTCTCCACATTGTAAAGCTCCTAAATCCAAGGCAAGATTGATGGATGCCAAGACACATGAGAGCTCCAAGAAATCCTGGGCCTACAGATGTTGAAAGGAGACAAGGAACTTTTCACACAGCCAGTGCTCTGAATTCAGACTTTTAGTCTCATAAATTGTGAGAGGGAGTGATGTGGTTCTGTAGGCTAAACACTGGACTGCTAACCGCAAGGTTGGAGGTTTGAGCCCAGCAGTCATTCTGCAGGAAAAAGATAGACTTTCTGCTCCTCTAAAAATGAAGTGTCATAAATCCAATACAAGGTCATCATAAGTCAGTGACATTTAATGACTTACTTGCAAATAACGGCACATATGAGCATTTCTAGTGGCACTGTGCCTGTAAGAATCACCAAGTCCTACTTGAGATTTTCTGAAAGACCAAACTACTTTATCTATTATTTGAAGATACTAAACTAATTTTATTCCAAATACCAAATTCCTCAGTTTAGATCCTCCTAGAAAATGTCATTCTATCAAGAAGGATATTACCAGCTTTTATACTGCTTTGAATTTACATAATAATCTTGATTAAGGTTGGAGAGAAATGTCTTAGTATTAAAATATAAATAAACACGAAAATTCACTTTCAACAGTAGAGCCATACCTCAGAATTACAGGCTATCACAAAAAAGCAATCATCACAAATGTAAGTAGCACATTTTGTTTTGTTTTCCCAGTATATATAAAAGTTATGTTTATACTATGCTTAAGTTAATTAAGAGACATTTTTGAAAGTTTGAAATACTGTATTATGATAATTACCAAAATGTGACACAGACATAAAATGATGACAGGCTTTTGGAAAAAATGGCACTGATAGACTTGCTTGAGGGATAGTTGTTATAAGCTTTCAATTTGTAAAAAACAAACAAACAAACAAAAAACCATTATCTGAGAAGTACAATAAAGTGAGGTACAAAGCAGATATGCCTACATGTAGTATTATTATGGTAATTATCAATGAATGTTGTTGTTGTATGCCATCAGTTCCAACTCCAAGGCTGCAAATCATTATGAGAGCAGAAAGTCTCACTTTCTCCCTTGGGGCAGATGTGGGATTTGAATTGCTGACCTTGCAATTAGCAGCCCAACATGTAAGCTACTACCCATCAGCACTCCTATCCATAAATATAGGCATATGAAAAATTAAATTCCATTAATATGTGTCCTTGTTGTTGGTGTTGTTAAGTGCTTTTGAGTTGTTTCCGACCCATAGCAAATCCTGTATGGGGTTTCTTAGGAGCAGCTGGTAAGCTTAAACTGCCGATCTTTTTTGTCAAAGCGACTTTGCAGTGCATTACATTAACCCACAGCTAGCTAGGTATAATTATAATGTAATTTTTCAAGTGGCTTAATTTATTCGTATGAAACAAAACATCACTTACACATAAATTGCAAAACCAAGAGTGAAAGGTTTAGAAAAGCCTGAAAAATGCCCTAAAATAATAATAATACAATTTTTTACTTCTGCTATAAAATACTGACTTTTTTTAATGCTACTTCATCAAATGCTCTATAATTAGTAATCACTGAAATTTCTGAAATCAGTTATTTAAAAAAATGTATTATTCAATTTAACCATAGAGCCCCAATTACACAAAAAATTATTCACTCTCCAGCAACATGAAAATCATCATTCGTGTGTCTGTTCATCCTACTGTAGTGGCTTGCATGTGACTGTGATGCTGGACACTTATTAGGTGTCCTGGAGTCTCTTCTGACACTTAGTAATGCTATGTACAACACAAGGAAACATTGCCCAGTCCTGTGCTATCCGCACAATTGCTGCTAAGCTTGAGCCCATTGGTGCTACCACTATGCCAGTCCATCTCGTTAGGGGTTGTCCTCTTTTCACTGACCCTCCACTTTACCAAGCATGATATCCTTCTCCAAGGACCACACTTCCTGATAATATATCCAAAGCATGAGGAACAAAATCTGACCATCCTGGCTACTAAGAAACATTCTGACTATACTACTTTTAACACAGATTTGTTTGTTCTTCTGAAAGTCCATGGTGCAATATTCTTCTCTAAAACCATAACTCAAATACATCAATTCTTCTACAATCATTGCCCAACTTTCACATGCTATTGAAAATACAATGGCTTGGTTGGGCAGACCTTAGTCCTCAAATTGACATATTTGTTCTTGAATACTTTAAAGAGGTCTTT
>NW_006408720.1:880140-886332 GCF_000296735.1 Chrysochloris asiatica | reverse complement strand
AGCTCTTGGACCTCCTCATTTCTTCCATTTGCTTTAGCATCTCTATGCTGGAGAGCAAGTTTCAGTGTCTCTTCTGACATCCATTTTGTACTTTTCCTTCTTTCTTGCCTTCTCAACGACTTTTTGCTTTCTTCATGTATGATGTTCTTGATGTCATCCCACAACTCTTTTGGTCTTTGGTCTTTAGTGTATAATGTATCAAATCTGTTCTTCTTCTGATCTCTAAATTCAAATGGGATAGATGGAAGGTCGTATTTTGGCTCTCATGGACTTGTTTTCATTTTCTTCAGCTTCAGTTTGAATTTGCATATGAATAATTGATGGTCTGTTCCACAGTCGGTCCCTGGCTTTGTTTTCACTGATGATATGGAGCTCTTCCATTTTCTCTTTCTGCAGGTATAGTCAATTTGATTTCTATATATTCTATCGGTGAGGTCCATGTGTATAGTCATCTCTTATGCTATCTAAAGAAGGTATTTAAAATGAACAAATCATTGGTTTTGCAGAATTCTATCATGCATTCTCCAGCATCATTTCTATCACCAAGGCCATATTTTCCAACTACTGATCATTTCTCTTTGCTCACAACCTTTGCATTCCAATCACCAGTAATGATCAATACATATTTTTTTTCAATGTTTTATTGTGAATTATGTGATAGTTTACATGGGAGAACATTAGTTTTACATTCATCCTATTGTATGTCATTTCATTGTCATGGTTACGATTCCCTCCATGCATCATCAACCAACCAAAGGGTACAAGCCTGCCCCCCGGACTTCAGCACACAGCTCCTCTCCCTATTGTGTCTAAAGTCCCCAGCTGCTCCATCTCTCCACATCATCATCTCTGCCTCTATCTCTGGCATCACTGCTTCTCTGGGTAGGGTCCTGCTCTTCACTCTTCTCCGTTAATGGTCCCAGGAACCTCCGCTCCTAGACTACAAAGTTAATCACTCCCCTCCTTGCTACAAAACATCTACCTTTACATTTTCAACCCTCACTACCAGTCTTGATAACAATTATTCACTATGATAAATACATCTTGATTGCATGTTTGTACGATTTCAGATTTAAGAAGTTGGTAAAATTCTTCTATTTCATCCTCACTGGCTTTAGTGTTTGGTGCATAAATGTGAATAATAGTGGTATTAACTGTGCTTCCCTGCAGGCACATGGATATTATCCATCACAGACAGCATTGTACCTCTTGACTGATCTGGATATATTCTTTTTGACAATGAATGTAACACCATTCCTCTTAAATTTGTCATGTCCGACATAGTAAACCATGTGGTTATCAGATTCAAAATGGCCAATACCAGTCCATTTCCGCTCACTAATGCCTAAGATATTGATGTTTATGTGTTCCATTTCATTTTTGACAACTTCCAGTTTTCCCAGATTCATATTTCATACATTCCACGTTCCAATTTTCACTGGATGTTTACAGCTGTTTCTCTTCATTTTGAGTTGTGTCCCATCAGCAAATGAAGGTCCTGTGGGTGTTTCTCCCATGGGCTTCACTCCATTCGCTTTATCACTGTCAACACTACTTTGAGGAGGCAGCTTTTCCCCAGTCACATTTTGAGTGCCTTCCAACCTGAGGGGCTCATTTTCCAGCTCTATATCTGATAGTGTTTCTCTGCTATTCAAAAGGCTTTCAATGACTAAATATTCTGAAGTAGTTCCTCACTCCTTCTTCCTTGTCTGTCTTCATCTGGAAGCTCATCTGAAACCTGTCCACCATGGGTGACCCTGTAGGTATTTAAAAATACTGGTACCATAGCTTTCAGAATCCCAGCAACTCTCAAACCATGACAAACTGACAGATGAGTGGTGGCCGTCTTTCATGATAGTAGGTTTTTTTCCCAACAAATCTTGGGAAATGTTCTTTATGGATTTTTTTACTCTTCCTGTTTTGGAAATCCTTTTAAAAGTATTTTATTCTTCTTGCTAGTGTGCCACATAAATCTTAGGCTTTCTTTGGATTTTTTTTTTTTGTTGTTGTTGTTGTTTTTCTGATTAATACTCTAGCAGACAAATATTGACAGATTTATCTTCAAGCTCAGTAATTTGACTTTCCATCAATTCAGTTCTGTTTCTTTGACCTTTCTATTTATTATCTATTTCTGAAGACTTTGTTTTAATCTTCTGGCTTTTTAATTACAATGTTTGTAGGGTTTCCAGTTCTTCAATTATGTTATCAGCTTGTTTCCTGAAATTTTCCATAGTTTTGTTTTCCTTGATATCATCTATAGTTTTTTTTTTTATCTTTCTCACAACCCATGAAGTTGACTAATTAGCATTCTTTTAAATTCCTTATCAGGTAGTTCAGATAACATTTCTGATGTTACATATTCTAACTGTTGTATTTCAATCATTTGTTTGTGATACTCTGTCTTGTTTGTACATGCTGAAATTGCCTGTTTGCTCTGAGATATTGTGATGTCGTGTGGTGCTGTGTGTTAATGAACTGGACTGTTTGAATTGTAATGTTACTGCTTGTTCAAGCTCACCAGCAGCTCCTTGGAAACCCTGTAAGGGTTATTATGGGTCAGAACTGACTTGATGGCACTTAACAACAACAGCAGCATTTATATTTGGCTGATGATTGTATATTGGTGTGTGTGCTCAGGCACTCACCACCTATCTTGTGGTGAATGTGGTAGAAACTAGAATTATGAATGCAGCTAGTTCTGTGTTCACAGTTTATGTAGCATAGTTCAGGGCAGATTCACACACCTCCAGAAGCAAGGTTCTTATATGAAGGGCACAAGCCCAAGCAGAGCAGAGACTGTGCAGGAGGGGTGACATTGTCTGCTGGGTTGGAGGGACTGGGAACTGATAACACCGCTGGATACCAGGAACAAGGGAGAATTGCAATACTTACCATAAACATCCAGCCTTGAACTGTGTTAGCAGGTCACTGTCTCAAAAGCTGAAGATCCCTGAGCTGTATAGTGATACGCCAGACCATAGTCTGTCTTCCTTCTCTCACTGCTTTTGTTCAGTGTCTCTTCCAGTCAGGACTCAATCCACCTTTCTGTTCTATCCTTTGATGTTCCAGGATCACCATCTGTATATGTTTCCCTGTTTCCCATGTTAGTGTGTCTGCCTAATCTGCTATCTTGCCCCAGACCACACAGAGCAGCTAGTGTATTTATACCCCCAAACTTTGGGTTATTAGCCATTCATTTTATTCATTGCACCACAAGGAGCCAAAGTTTGCTGAACTTCCCTATAGCCTAAAACTTTTGCATGAATTATCTAATTCAATGGTCAAAAGAACACTACAAGGAAACTGCTAGTATTGCCTCAGTTGCAACATGAGAAAGTTGAGTCTTAGCAGGAACTAATAATCTATCCAAGACTATAATGAGTAGTGATAAAATTATGAATTAGGTGAGCCTGTTTCATCTTACAAGATGACAACTGTAAGGACTGCAATACCAACGATTTTAGTTAACTCTAGCTCTTGTAGCATAGTGGTTATGAATTGGGCTGTGAACTGCAAGGTAAGCAGTCCCTTAGGTACTAGCTTAGCTTTTATAATTCCTGAAGGTATCAAGAGGTTATTTATTTTTATCTCAATTCCAACACATTTTGAGTCATGATATTTGCTTATGGGGAAAACAGACTGTTGTTTTTACCTTGATTTAGTTTGTTAAGGAAAAAAAGAAAATGCTTGGTTTAATACGTAACATATTTTAAGTATTTGCCTGGGGACATCTCCTTTAGCAGACAACCTGTTTGTAGAGTCCAATTCTTATCAATGTTGTTGAGATTAATGATCTAAGAATGGTCTGAATACTTCAGCAGGCAGAATGGGTGATTTAATAACATAACTACACAAATCATTCCACTCCACATCTCTGTTATCTTGCAAATATACAAAAGAAAAATTTTTTAAAGCAGGAGAAAAGAAAAAGATAACAGTCATTTCAAAGTCATCATTGTTGTTGTTAAGTGCCACTGAGTTGGTTCTGACCTGTAACTACTCTGTATAAGATTGCCAATGAGCAGCTGGTAGGCTTGAACCTCCAATCTTGCAGTTCAAACAGAGTTTGTAGTCCAACACATTAACCCACAGTGCCACACAAAGACTCCTAGGTGGTTCTATTTAATACATACAACTTTTGCTTACTTTTTATACCTATCTTTTTGTTTGATTTTATTACAACTTGCATATATTACAGAAACATTTTACTTTAATATAGATTCTGTTGCTAGGAATTTATACACAAACCTTCTTCCTCTCAGCTCCAGTCCTAAATCAGTCATGGGCTAAAGTTCTACCTTTAGGTAGAGGGCCTGATGCTAGAGAGAGAACTATAGGCAACCATGACTTTAGGAGTAAAAGGGGACAAAATGGGTTATTTTATTTCCAGTATTCTCCCATCTTGATCTTCCCTGATTGGGCCAACAAAAGGGGTACCACTTTCCTCAGTATTTCTTAAATGTCTTAGAAAGCCCAATCAGCTGCAAAGCATAGAATTTTCCCTTGGTAGCACCAAAATGAATTTAGATTGTATGGAATTATTCTAGAACTCTTTTAAGCTGTCACATGGGTTCACCTTGGTCATTATATTAATTTTGTAATGACACAAACTTATACACTTTTCATCTGAATTTTTAAGTAACTTCTTGAGTTTTTTCTTTTTTTTTCATATTAATATAATCTTAAAAATGTTGTTGTTGTGTGCCTTCAAGCAGGTCTGACTCATAGTGACCCAGTATAGATAGGGTTTTGGAGCTGTAAATCTTTCCTGGGGCAGAAAGCTTCATCTGTCTCCCTTAAAGTGACTGGTGCATTCAAACTATCCAACCAGATCCTAACAAACCTATGTACAACTCACTATGCCACTAGGGCTCGAATCTTAAGAATTGTTGTTAAATGCCTTTGAGTAAGTCCAGCTTCACTGTGACCATGCATAGGATTTCCTAGGAGCAGCTGGTAAGTTTGAACTGACAACTTTGCAGTTCAAACCTACCCCGCAGCCCAGTGCTTATCGCAGAGGACTCCAATGTTAAGAATTGTTATTAAGTGTCGTTGATTCAGTTCTGACCCATAGCAACCCTGTATAGGGTTCCCAAGGAGCAGCTGGTGAGCTTGAACCGCCGACTTTGCTGTTCAAATGGCTTTGCAGTCTGGTGCATTAACCCACAGCACCACACCAGGACAATATATGTGTGAAAAATTATATATGCAAAATAAGATATGTTTGTTATTGCAAAAAAAACCCTAAAAGGTACCTATAATGCTGGAGACTGCTATTGTCCCCAATATCTTTTTTTTTCCTTTGAATGCTGGATTTTTGCTGACTTGTGGGTTCCCAAGATAAAGGTAAAATCTTAGGCTCTCTTGCAAGTACAGTGCATATGTGACACCTTATCTGTTTCCAGTAGGGTGGCTATGTGACACCAATATATCAGTGGAAGTATCCTGTACCTGTTTCCAGAAGATCTCCTGGTAAATTAGCTTGATATTTTCCTTGTGTCCTCTCTGCTTATTTTTTCTTTCAGTCTTTCTTTTTGAATTGAAACTATGATGACTTCAACTGTCTCAGATATCTTAAATCATGAGGAACAGAACTGACATCTTAGAAATGACAAGACAATGTGGATGAAAGCTGAGAACCTGAAGATTCTCAGCAGCACATCTGCCATATTAGCCTTTGTGATTTTCATGAGTGAGAAATAAATGTTGCTGTTTAAGCCACTGTTACTTTGAATCTCTTTCACTCCCAGGCAGATTTAGTCCTAGATGATAAACCAAGAATAAAATTAATAAGAAATACGAAAAACCTATGTAAAGAGTATTTTATTTAATGAAGGACGTAAATGAATACTTGCAAGGTAGAAAATCATGCCAATTTTCTGGTTGAAAGGACTCAATATTATAGAGATGTAAATTTTTGCTAAATTGATCTATTAATTCAAGGCAAACACAATCAAAATCTCAATTGGACGTTCTCTCTCTCTCTTTTTTTTAATGGATCTTAACAGGGTAATTCTAAAGACCGTCTGGAGAATTATATACACAAGCATAACCATTTTGAAAAAGTGATAAAACTGATAGAGTGGAAACTTGTCCTGAAGGATATGAAAATACAGTATGTTGTTGTTACCATTGCATAACCATTTTTTTAAATGATAAAAGGGATAGAGGAAAAGCTTGTCCTTAAGAAAA
>NW_006408720.1:869314-872308 GCF_000296735.1 Chrysochloris asiatica | reverse complement strand
GGCAGTGTCACTCATGGTCGACAGGTTTCAATGGAGCTTCCAGACTGAGATAGATTCAGAAAAGAGGCAGACTACTTGTGAATGTTTAACAACTGAAACCATTATGAATAACAGCAGATCATTGTCCGATACAGCACCAGAAGAGGAAACCATTTTGAATATTGCCAGAATATTGTCAGATATAGTGCAGGAAAATGAACCTTTCTGGTTGTAAGGCACTCAAAATGCAACTGGGAAAGAGCTGCCTCCTCAATGTAGAGTTAATGATAATGATGCATATGGAGTAAAGCCTTCCAGTCATACATTTACTGGTGGGGCACAACTCAAAATGAGAAGAAATAGGTGCAACCATCTATTCATAATCAGAATGAAGAACATATGAAGTATGAATCTAGAAAATTTAGAAATTTGCAAATATGAAATGGAACACATAAAAATCGATGTCCTAGTCATTAATGATTTGAAATGGACAAGTATTGGTCATTTTGAATCTGACAATCATTTGGTTTATGCAAAGAACTTGTTCAACAGAAATGGTGTAACTCTTCCTTGTACTTGTATGGATAGTATTCAAACACTTACTGTGATACAAGGAAGAACAGTTAATATTACTATTATTCCAATTTGTGCACCAAATTCTGAAGTCAGTGATAATGATATTAAAGAATTCTACCAAATTCTTCACTCTGAGATTGTTCAAACATGCAATCAAGATGTAATAGTAATTACCGATCATTAGAATGCCAATGTTGGAAACAGAGAGGAAGGATCTGTAGTTTGTAAGTATAGCGTTGGTGATAGAAATCATGCTGTAGATTGCAGGATAGAATTTGCAAAACCAATGACTTATTTCATTGTTAAACCCTTTTTAAAGGACATAAAAGGCAACTATATACACACGGAACTCACAAGCTAGATTACGCAGAAATCAAATTGACTACATTTGTGGAAAGAGACTATGGGAAATCTCAGTAACACCAATAAAACGAAGTCAGGGCCAACTGTGGATCAGACCATCATTATTCATGTGTAAATTCAGGCTGAAATGGAAGAAAATTGAAAAAAGACCATGAGAGCAAAAATATTACCTTGAACATATATCACGTGAATTTAGAGGCCATCTCAGGAAGAGATTTGATACATAAGAAACTAATGGCTGACGACCAGCAGAATTGTGGGATGACATTAACAACATCATACAGGAAGAAAGCAAAAGATCATTAAAAACACAGGAAAGAGATAAAAGATCAAAGTGGAAGAGACTCTAAAATCTGTTCATCATTATAGAGATGCTAAAGCAAATGAAGAAATAAGGAAATCAAACAACTGAACAGAAAATGTCAAAAGACAGATCGAAAAGACAATCAAATATTATAACGAAATGTTCAAAGACATGAATTCGGAAACCAAAACAGGAACGGTACACTATGTATTTCTCAAGTTCAAAGACCTGAACTAAAATTCATGCCTCAACTTCCAATAATGAAGGAGTCTTGTGTAGTGATGTTGGAAGAACTGGACTGCAAGATCTTTTGAAGACCAAAATCAGCAGTTGAAACTCACCAGCCAACCTTTAGAAACCTGATAAAGGGTTTCTAGGACTTGGAACCAACTCAGTGGCACTTAACAACAAAAAAAGGCATGGGTAAAATATTGACTGATACAGAAAGCATCAAAATAAGATGGAAGGAATACACCGAGACATTGTACCAAAAATAAATGGTGGATGTTCAACCATTTCAAGAGATAGTATATATATGATCATGAACCAATAGTACTGAAGTGAGAAGTCCAAACTGAACTGATTGTTGTTGTTGTCGTTGTTAAGTGCCATCGAGTCAGTTCCGACCCATAGCGACTCCGTACAGGGTTTCCGAGGGGATTGTTGTTGTTAGGTGCCATCAACTTGGTACTGAGTCATAGAGACTCTAGGTACAGCAGAAAGAAACACTGCCCAGATCTGCGCCACACTCCAATGCTGCTGCCACTGTGCCAATCAGTCTCACTGAGGATATTCTTCTTTTTGTCTGAACATTCACTCTACCAAACATGATATCTTTCTCCAGGAACTGGACCCTCCTGATAATATATTGGTCCAAAGTATGAGAGAGGAAGTCTGACTTTCCTGGCTTCCAAAGAGCACACTGGCTGTACTTCTTCCAACACAGATCTGATTGTTCTTTTGGCAGTCTAGAGCACTTTTTGTATTTGCCTCCAACACCATATGTCAAATGTATCAATTCTTCTATGGTTTCCTTATTCACTGTCTAAATTGTACATGCATATGAAACTTTTGAAAATACCATGGCTTGGGTCAGGTTCACATTAGTCCTCAAACTGACATCTTTGCCTTGAACACTTTAAAGAAGTCTTGTGCAGGAGACTTGCTTAAAGTAAATATGTCATTTAATTTCTTAACTGCTGCCGGCATGAGTGCTGATCCTAGAAAAATGAAGTCACTGATAACTTCTATCTTGTCTCCATTTATACGGATATTGCTATTGGTTGAGTGATGAGGATTTTCATTTTCTTTACATTGAGATGAAACCCATAAGGAAGTTTATGGTCTTTAATCTTCATCAGTAAGTATTTTAAGTCCTCTTTGCTTTCAGCAAGCAAGGTTGTATCATCTGCGTATCACAGGTTGTTAATGAGTCTTCTTTCAATCCTGATGCCACCTTTTTCTTCATACAATCCAGCTCCGTGGGTTATTTGCTCAGCATACAGAGTAAATAGGTATGGTGAAAGAATACAACCCTGGCACACACCTTTCCTAATTTTAAACTGTTCAGTGTCCCCTTGTCCTGTTCAAACAACTGTCTTGGTGTATGTGCAAATTCTTCATGAGCATAATTAAATGTTCTGGAATACTGATTCTTCACAATGTTGTTCATAACTTGTCATGAGCCACACAATCAAAAGCTTTTGTGTAGTCAAAAAAGCACAGGTGAACATCTTTTTGGTATTCTTTGCTTTCAGCCATGATCCCTCTGA
>NW_006408720.1:867700-869214 GCF_000296735.1 Chrysochloris asiatica | reverse complement strand
ACATATAAGCATATACATACATATATAATATATACGTCATTGTTGTTAAGTATAGTAGAATTTAGTATATACAGTTCAGTCTCATAGTGACCCTCTATAGGGCTTCTAAGGCTGTAAATCTTTGCTGAAGCAAAAACACTCATCTTTTTCCTGCCGAATGATTTGTGGGCTCAAACCATTATCCTTGTGGTTCGAAGCCCAGTGGTCATCCTACAAAGCCATCATGCTTCCAAATATAGATGTGTTGTTGTTGCTGTTAAGTGTTGCTAAATTGGTGCCAACTCATAATGACTCTGTATAGGGTCTTTGAAGAAAGGAGGGGTGGGAGTGGGGTGTTGAACTACTGACCTTGTGGGTAGAAGACCAATGCTTATCCTAGCAAACCAGGAGGGTGTATGTGAATACAGATATAAAGATATATCAACATAAATAAGTCCCTGCTTTTCAAAGGTGGAATGATGAATTATTACTGTTGAGGCAATTAAGCAAGCTTTTAAGGAAAAATAAAAATAGATCTTTATTTAATATGTATGTAACATTAAATTCTAAATATATTGAATAACTAAATAGATGTAAAAGACACATTTTTACAAAGTTGGAAGGCAACATACAAAACTTTTTAAAATATAATTCTGGGATGGAAGAGTTTTTCTAAACAATTCTTAATAATCATAAAGGAATAAAATTAATGTCATTACTTAAAAATTAAAACATCTTTTCCAGTAAAGTTAGAGTTGTTGTTGTTGTTATGTGCTGTAGAGTCAGTTCCGACTCATAGCAACCCTGTACAGGGTTTCTGAGGCTGTAAATCTTTATGGGAGCAGAAAGCCTCATCTTTCTACTGCAGAACAGCTGGTAGTTTCAAACTGCTGATCTTGTGTTTTGCAGTCCGATTCATAACCACTACCTACAAGAGCTCCTTAAAGTTAGAGTAGAAATAATGAATTTGCACATGTATTTCAACATGGAAATGTTTGTGTAACAAATAAGTGAAAATTTCTCATAATATGTGAACAGCTTTTATGTATATTTACAAGGGAAATGTAAATATAAATATATACAATTATACTCAAACTTTTAATAATTACACTAATTTAAAATCAAACAAGGAGATAAAACTTTTGGGACATTAGATCGAAAATTTTTTAAAGAGTGATAGCATTTTGTTTTGTAATAGGATGGGTGTAGGTTGTAGTCACACTAGCATATTATGGGTAGATGTTGTTGTTGTTGTTGTTAAGTGCCGTCGAGTATAATAAGAAAGAAATTTGGTGTCATATTTTCATATTTAGAATGCATAAATCTTTTGGTCCACCACTCATCTGTCAGTTTCTTGTATTGTGGTGGCTTGTGAGTTGCTGTGATTCTGAAAGCTATGCCACCAGTATTTTAATTCTATTCCACCAGTATTTTAAATACTAGCAGGGTCACCCATGGTAGATAGGTTTCAGATGAGCTTCCAGATAAAGACAGACTAGGAAGAAGGAGTGACGAACTACTTCCGAATATTTAGT
>NW_006408720.1:866311-866883 GCF_000296735.1 Chrysochloris asiatica | reverse complement strand
ATTTCCAGCATCATTTCTATCACCAAGGCCATATTTTCCAACTACTGATCCTTCCTCTTTGCTCCCAACCTTTGCATTCCAACCACCAGTAACGATCAATACATCTTGATTGTATGTTTGATCAATTTCAGATTTAGGAACTTGGTAGTATTCTTGTATTTCATCCTCACTGGCTTTAGTGGTTGTTGCATAAATTTGAATAATAGTAGAATTAATTGGTCTTCCCTGTAGGCACATGGATATTATCCTATAATAGACAGTGTTGTACCTCATGACTGATGTGGATATGTTCTTTTTTACAATGAATGCAGCACCATTCTTCTTCAATTTGTCATTTCCGGCATAGTAAACCATGTGGTTGTCATATTCAAAATGGCCAATACCAGTCTATTTCAGGTCACTGATGCTTAAGATATCAAAGTATGTGTTCCATTTCATTTTTGAAAATTTCCACTATTACAAAAAATGTGCAAAGATCTGGAGTTAGAAAACCAAAATGAAGAACAAGGCACCAAGAATTGATAGAATAAAAATGGAAAAGGTTCAAGAAAGTGAGGTGGCACTTGAGGCAC
>NW_006408720.1:849468-857476 GCF_000296735.1 Chrysochloris asiatica | reverse complement strand
GGTTCCGACTCGATGGCACATGACAACAACAACAAAGCATAGAATATCAGAAAGATGTTTACTTGTGCATTATTGACTATCCAAATTCTGTCAATTGTGTGGATCATGACATTTTGTGAAAAACATTTTGAAGAATGGGTACTTCAAAAAAGTTAATTGTGCACATGAGGAATCTGTACCTAGGCCAAGAGGCAAACAGAATAAGGGGATACAGAATGAAGTAAGAAAATAGAATCAAGAAATGTGTGTGCCTGGACTGTATTCTTTTACCATACTTATTCAATCTGCATGCTAATCAAATAAACTGAGAAGCTGGATCATACGAAGAATACTGGGGCATCAGGATTGGAGCAAAACTCATTAACAACCTATGATATGAAGATGATACAACTTTGCTTGCTGAAAACAACGAGGATTTTAAAAACTTACTGATGAAGATCAACGACCATTGTCTTCTGAATCAGTTATACCTCAATATAAAGAAAATTATAATCTACTCCAGTGGACCAACAGATAAAATCCAGATAAATGGAGAAAAGGTTGAATTTTTGAAATAGTTAATTTTGCTTGAATCTACAATAAACATTCATGGAAGCAGCAGCCAAGGAATCAGATGATGTATTGCATGAGGCAAATCTGCTGCACAAGAGCTCTTTAAGTGTTCAATAGCAAGGATATCAATTTGAAGACTAAGTTTAGACTGACCAAAGCCATAGTATTTTCAATAGTTTCATAGGCATGCAAAATCTGGGCAATGAATAAGGAAGACTGTAGAAGAATTGACGCATTTGAATTATAGTTTTGGAGAAGAATATTGAAAGTACCTTGGACTGCCGAAGAATAAACAAATCTATCTTGGAAAAAGTATAGCCAGAAAGTTCCTTAGAAGCCCGGATTATGAGACTTCATCTCTCATATTTTGGACATGTTATCAGGATGGAACAATTCCTAGAGAATTATATCATGCTTGGTAAGTGGAGGTTCAGTGAAAGAGAGAGTGTGTCCCCCAATGGGATATTTTGGTTGCGAAGCAATTGGCTCAAACATAACAATAATTTTGAAGTGCAGGATCAGACAGTGTTTCATTCTGTTGTATATAGGGCCATAGCTGACTCAGTGAAACCTAAAAACAACAACAGATATTTAAACATAGTCAGCAAATACTTTGGAATAAATTACTTAACCATTTTTTGTTTTGTTTTGTTTTCTGCATGAATCCAAACCAAATGTTTAAGAAAAGTAGCATGAATAATGGAAATGGTCAAAATCTTTATTCCATTACTTACCAGTGTGTGAATGCATGCTATTTAGTCAATGGCATGAGGATGACCCTTCCCAAATATTATGTTTACTTTCCATTATGTGTGCCAGTTGGCATTGGAAAAATGGACCTTTTCCTGATCATTTAGAAATTCTGCTTAATAATCATAAAATAAACAGGTGAATATTTTCTGGGTACCAGAACAAAAGCATTCAATTAAAATCTTAGATAAAGCTCTAAAACGCTACACATAGATCTCTTAGATCTTTCTAAATAATTCCAATGATCTGTCATTGTGGAGAGATACTGTCTTAGTCAATTTAGTAAAAGCAAGAAGCAAAATTAAATCTGGCAACAAACTTCAGCGGAATTAATATGGCAGAAATTATCCATGAGAAACACTGAAGCGTGCAACAGTTATTTACATCTTCTAATGTAGCTCTTCATCTCTTCATTTTGGCTATGTCTTTAATTCTAATTTCTAATTTTCACAGTTTATATTATGTTCTATTTAGTAAAGAGTAAATAAATGTCATTCTTGGCAAGTATTGACAGCATTTTGCTTATTATGCAAACATCTTTTCTGTCTAGGATCATTATTATAAACTTCTAAGGAGCTATCATTATTTCTGTTTGGTCAGAAATATTGCTTACTGAATACATTTACATTTCACACTACAATTTATTTTACTACTTTCTTCCTACTTAAATTCCCTCTATCACTCATGACACATGTCATTGTGATGAAAAGACACATACTCAAGAGCCACATACTGCACTCCATTAATTCTATTTGTCTACTTAGTGAAAGTTACAGCCACTACATTCAAATAGCTTCCACTTTTTCTGGGTCAAGAACATGAAATGACAAATGGAGTGTGATACTACTGAAAATTATTCCAAGAATTATCTCTCCTCCCTATCTCAGGTTTCTATGTAATCTAAGAATCAGACCTCTGCAATGATACCCCCATAGTGTCTAGTTCACCCTTTTGTCTCCCAGCTAGATTTTATATCTAGTTAGGTAGGAATATGCAACGTTGAAGGCTGAATTTTCAGATCATACACATGTTAAAAAGTGACTATGTGATGTGTGAATATGAGTGTACAAAATGGAATAGGGTAAATAATACTTAGTTTTTTAAACCAAGAAACATTCTTTAAAAAAATACTGCTGATTTTACAACTAGAAACATTTGATGCAATGATTTAGAATAATCAGATTGGTTGGTTCATTTTTCCCCAAACACAAAAGAAAGCAGCATAAATGGCATGATTGTGAAAGTACCAAAAATTCTGTATAACTCAAAACATCATTTCTCTTTACAATGTCAGGTATTTACTCGTGGTTGACTGCTAACTGAAAAGTTGATGGCTTGATCCTACCAGTGGTCCACAGCAAAAAAGACCCAGAGATTTGCTTCATTAAAGCTTACAACCAAACAAAACCCTATAGGGCAGTTCTACTCTGTCCCTTGAGGTTGCTATGTGTCAGAATGGACTTAAAAGCACACAACACCAACGTTAATGAGCTAAATTCAATGAAGGCTCTGAAGTCTAACTGCATGTGTGCCAATCTTATCTCCATTACTACCTAGATAACTTATAGGAATTTTTTCTTAACCTCCTTAATTCTCTCAATTAGGTATTCATGAAAAAATAAAATAAGACTCCCTTTTAGAAATGACTGTTGATGGTATTAAGCAAGATCAACCATTAAGTATAACACATGAAACAGAGCTGGTCCTTTGGCTATTATTTTTTAATATTATTTTTGTTAGAAATCATTATGATAATAGCTAATAAAATGTTTTCCTAAACCTTATATTGTCACAAATTGATGGTAGTTTCTAATACAATTTATCTGGAATCCTAATTAGTTGAGATACAATAAAGGCAAAACAAATCGTAGAACTATGATAACACACACTTTGCATTTTCTCAGACACACAGTTCTAGTCTCTTGACTTACATTCCTCTCATCAAAATCCTAAACTTCTGTATAAATTCAGTTCAAGTGGGTTTTCTTTTTTCATGACAGTTTCCCTGAGTCCACAAATATGAGGTTGGCCCTCCTTATAGAAACAATCATCATAATCAATGCAGTGAATCAGGCACTGTTCTAAGCAATTTACATGTTAACATGTTAAAATCATCACTACATCCTATGGTATGGTAGGATATTTCATAGATATGGAAACTGAAACCAGAAAATCAAATGCTTTCGTTAAGCTCTTTTACCTCCTCATTTCTTCCATTAGCTTTAGCATTTCTATTTTGGAGAGCAAGTTTCAGAATCACTTCTGACATCCATTTAGGTTGTTTTCTTCTTTCTTGTCTTCTTAATGACCCTTTACTTTCTTCCTATATGATGTTCTTGATGTCACCGCACAAGTCTTGTGTTCTTCTGTAATTAGTGTTTAATCCACAGAATCAGTTCTTGTGATGATATCTAAATTCAAGTAGAACATGTTGAATGTCATATTTTGGCTCTAGTAGACTTGTTTTAATTATTTTCACCTTCAGCCAAAACTTGTAAAGAAGCAATTGACAGAACAGAGTGTTCCACACTCTGACTCTGGCCATGTTTGGCTGATAATATGGACCTTTCTGCAGTCTCTTTGTACAGATGCAGTGAAATTTATTTTTGTGTATTCCATCTGGTGAGGTCCATGTGTCCATGTCTTTTGTGTTTTGCTTTTTCTTTAAATTAAAAAAAAAAAATTTAATATCTTTAAAAATAGCTTTTTAAAAAAGATTTGCAATGAAAAAGCTATTGGTCTTGCAAAATCCTATCATGTGATCTCCAACATCATTTCTATTACCAAGGCCACATTTACCAATGTCTGATACTTCTTTGTTTCCAGAATTTGCATTCCAATTGCTGGTAATTATCAATACATCTTGATTGTATGTTTGATCAATTTCAGATTGAAACTGATCAAATTCTTCAATTTCATCATCAGTGGTTTTAGTGGTTAGTGTATAAATTTGAATAGTAGTTGTATTAACTGGTCTTACTTGTAGACATATGGATATTATCCTATCACAGAAAGCATTGCTCTTCAAGCTAAATCTTGAAATGTTCATATTGATGATAAACACAACATTTCTTTTCAATTTGTCATTCCTGGCAGGGTAAATCATGTGATTATCAGATTTAAAATGAACAATACCAGTTCATTTTAGCTCACTAATGCCTAAGATGGAGTCCTAGTGTGGTGCTGTGGGTTAATACACTGGACTGCAAAGTCAGTTTGAACCACAAGTTTGGTGGTTAAAGCTCACCAGCTACTTCTCAGAAACCCTACATAGTGTTGTTATAGTTCGAAACCAACTTTAACGGTACTTTACAACAAAAACAACAGTGCCTAAGATATTGATGTTTATGGGTTCCATTTCATATTTGAAACGTTCTCTTTCATTTTTGACAATTTCCAATTTTCCTAAATTCATATTTTGCACATTTCATGTTCTGATTACTAAGAATATTTACAGCTGTTTCTCCTTATTTTGAGTTGTGCACCATAAGCAAATAAAGGACCTGAAAGCTTTACTCTATTTACTTTTTCATTGTTAAATCTACTTTGTGGAAGCAGCTCTTACACAGTTACATTTTCAATTCCTTCCAGCTTGAAGGGCTCATTTTCCTGCACTATATCTGACAATATTCTGGTGCTCTTCATCATGTTTCAGCATTCAATATTCTGGTTCTATCTGACAGTCTTCCACTGCTATTCATAAGGTTTTCACTCTATATATGTACATATTGTTGTTATTATTATGTGCCCTGTATATAACAGAATGAAATACTCCTTGTTCTCCACCATCCTCTAAACTGCTGTTATGATTGAACCCATTGCTGCTGTCACTGTGTCAGTCCATCTTATTAAGGTCTTCTTTTCAATGGCCCTCCACATTGCCAAGCATTTTATGGTTCTCCAAGGAATGCCCTTCTCAACATGTCCAGAGTATGTAACATGAAGTCTTGCCATCCTCACTTATAAGAACATTCTTGCTGTACATCTTCCAAGATTTGTTTGTTCTTCTGGTGTTCTGGAATGCACTCTGATTAGTGTTTTCCAAAACCATCATTCATAAATATAAATCCATAGTACCCATAGAACCCTACAGGATAGGTTTTCAAAGGCTATAATCTTCATGTCAGCAGACAGCCACATTTTTCTCTCACAGAGCAACTTGTGGATTTGAACTGCCCACCATTCAGTTGGCCAATGAATTCTAAACCACTGCACTATCAGGTCTATTTTCTACTTACATGGTGGTTGTTGTTGTTAAGTGTTATCTAGTCGGTTCTGACTCAGCCAATCTGTATAGGATTTCTGAGGAGTGACTGGTAGGTTTGAATACTGACTTGTACTTAGAAGTCCAGTGTTTATCCTACATCTCCACACCAGTACTCCCTTTCTATGTATGCATATATATATATTTTAAAAAAGTTATGCAAGCAGACTGCCACATCTTTCTTTGGTGGAACAATTAGTGGGTTCCAACTTCTGACCTGCATGCTTAACCACTCAATGTTCCTTTATATTGTACATTGTTGTTGTTGTTAAGTACTGCCAAGTCGGGGTCCAACTCATAGTGACACTGTATAGGGTTTCGAAGGAGTGGCTGGTGAGTTTGAACTACCGACTTTGCAGTTCAAACTGACCTTGCAGTCGAGTGTTTATCCTAAAACACCACACCAGGACTCCTTAGAAATATGCATTTCATGAATATTTGGTAAATATGTGAACTTTGAGTGTTAGGGAATAATGTGGTACCTTTATAGATATTAAAAAGGACAATATTCCTAAGGAAAATATGGACTGTCAGCCCTATCCATGAACAAAGAATCATTTTCTTATTTCAATTCCAGGATGTCCTAGTAAATAAGTCCAACAATCTATGGCCATTATAAATTAGTACCAGGCAGATGGTAACGTTAAAAGGAAGCCATACCTAGGAATTTGAATCAAGGTTTTATATCACCAAGACCATATCTTTTCCCTCTATGAAACCTATAGAAAGAAGCCTAAATTTAATCAAACTGTCATTAGTTCTAAATTACATATTCTAGGGCTTTCTACTTGTTTCCAAAGTCTTTCTTATTATTTAGCTTTCAGACAAAAATATAAAAGGAAGAAGAGGAGTGGGAGAGAAGATGACTACCAGAGTAAAAGGCATCATTCAAGAGAAACTGTGCAATCATTTAAATCTATTTCCCACCTCAATGCTAGGAAATCTCACAATGGAGCATATTTCAAAAGAGAGTAGGGATTTAAAATATTGTCTCTTTTTAATCATGCAGACATGGTTCATTTCCTGACTATGCTACTTAGCAGCTATGGAAATGAGTTAAATTACTTAAATATTTTCAGTTTCTGTTTTCTCATCTGTAAAAGGGAGGTCCTAACACCTTCATGTTTCAGAAAATATAAAAGGTAATATGAAAGAATGTATAGGAAATACTCAGCACAAGACCTGACACAATTAGAATCCAGTTACCAGTAAGTGTTACAAACATTAGGATTCTCAGCATTGTTCTACCTACTGAGGATAAACAAAAACATTGTTGGTATTGTTACTAAGTGCCAACAAGTGTGTTTATAGTGACCCTTTATAGGGTTTCCAAGGCTGTAAATCTTCAAGTGAACAGAAGACCTCATCTTTCTCTAGCAGAGCAACTGGTGGGCTTCAACCACAGTTAGAAGTATGGTGCTTAGCCCACAGATCTTCTTCACTCCCCAAGAAGAAAGTTGTTTTTGTCATTGTGTATAATGGAGTCTGTTCCAACTCGTTGTTGTTGTCAGGTGCCATGGAGTCGGTCTGGCTCACACCAACCCTATGCACACAGAACGAAATAATGCCGGCTTCTGCACCATCCACACTATGTCTGTTTTCATTGAGCTCATTGCTGCTGTCACTGTGTCAATCCATCTGATTGTAGATCTTCCTCTTACTTGTTGAAACTCCACTTTACTGTGCAAGATGTCCTCCTTCAGGGACTGGTCCCTCCTGACAATATGTCCGAAGTATGAGAGACAAAGTCTTGCCATTCTGGCTTCTAAGGAGTTTTCTGGCAGTACTTCTTCCAACACAGATTTGTTTGTTACTCTAACAGTCCCTGGTACCATTAATATTTTTCAATACCATAACTCAAATACATCAATTCTTATATGGTCTTCTTTATTCATTGTCTTTCATATGCATATGAGACTGTTGGAAATACCATGGCTTGGGTCAGGCACTCCTTAGTTCTCAAACTGATGTCTTTGCTTTTGAACACTTTAAAGGGGTATTGTGCACTATGTTGTTTTACTTCTTAACTGCTGCTTACCTTAGTGTCAATAGAGGAGTCAAGAAACATGAAGTCTTTAACAACTTACAATTTTTCTCCATTTATCATGTTGTTATTAATTGGTCCAGTTGTAAAGATTTTTGTTTTCTTTACATTGAGGTGCAACCCATACTAAAGGCTGTGATATATGATCTTCATCAGTAAGTATTTCAAGTCCTGTTAGCTTTCTGCAAGTAAGATTGTATCATCTGCATAGTGCAGACTGTCTTCTTCATATAATTCAGTTTCTCAGGTTACTTGCTCTGCATATAGATTAAATAAGTATGGTTAAAGCATACAACCCACCACACATCTTTTCTTCTTTTAAACCATTCAACATCTCTGTGTTCTGTTCTAACAACTGCATATTCTTTTATGCATAGGTTCTTCATGTACACAATTAA
>NW_006408720.1:845939-847388 GCF_000296735.1 Chrysochloris asiatica | reverse complement strand
CTGATGCTTGTCTACCATGGGTGACCCTGTTAGTATCACAACAACACCCTAGCTACCACAGTATGATAAATTGACAGGCGAGAGGCGGTGAAGCATGTATGTATGTTGTTGTTGTTAATTGCTGTTGAGTCAGTTCCTACCTATAGTGATCCTGTGTAGGGTTTCCTAGGAGTGACTGATGAGTTTGAACCACTAATCTTGTAGTTCAAACCGATCTTATGTAATCTTGTAGCTCAAGTTGACTGCTTACCCTACAACTCCACACCAGGACTCCAAAACATGTAAAGAACATTTAAAAACAGTACCCAAATAGTTTCAAATGAAATTGGATATACTCCTCCAAGAGATAGAGCTAATTTGCCTCCTCTTGAATGTGGGCAAGATTTAATGACCCATTTACATAGACCTGAACTTACAAAGGAAAAAAAAAAAAAAGTAACTTTACTTGGACACACATGGCAAACAAGCTTGCCTGTATTATTGTCATTATCCCCTCAAAGCAAATAAAATTTTAATGCTATTCAGAATATGCCATTCTATCATTTGAAACCTCCCATCTTTACTTCCTACTTATTAATGAAATTTAATTTTTTTGCCACTGTTTTCTAGTCTGTATGATCTTACCCATACCTCCCTCTTAGTGGACCCTTTGTTCCTCTCTTGCAATGAACTGGTCTCACAAAACTTCTTGATAGAACTCATTCAACTTTTTCCTGCCTTAGCTGTATTACCCTGGTCTTGTCATAGTGGATCTATTCATAAGTCTGATCAGTGGTTACCTTTCCATAAATGCTTTCCCAGACCACCTGAAAATGTTCAATTTGCCACTTTTGGACATTTAACCAAGGTTTTTTTCCTTCATATAGTCTACAGAACCCTAAATTAAAATAATAATAATTTATTGCAGTTTAGGTTTACAAAGCAAATTAGTTTTCTATTTAACAACTAATAACATTTTGTTGTATATTACTAATTGCAATTCCCTCAATGTAACAGCACTCTTTCCACTTCCTGGGTTCTCTATATTCATTCATTCTGGTGTTCTTTCCCCTTCCTCCTTTTGAACTTTGTTTTTGGGGAAAATGCTCCTTTTTGACCTCTTGTGATTATTTGTTCTGTGGAATACATTCTTTTATCCCAAATAAGACAGGCTTTATTTATAAGCCTGTCTGTTTTGTGACTGAAAGGTGATGTCCTTGGGTGGTTTCAGATTAATGTTTGAATGATTTCTAAGATGCATAGTCTTGGGGGTACAACCAGCCTCTGTCAGACATGTGTGATTTTTTTTTAAGATTTTTTTTTTTCAATTTTGTTCTACATTTTACTCATGTTCTAGTTAATGGACTTCTGTGGTTTGATCAGAGAAGTCAGTAGTGGTAGTTAGGTACCATCTAGTTCTGGTCTCCAAGTAGTGGAACATTAGACTGTGAACTAATTGTTTCCTTGAGT
>NW_006408720.1:822974-844330 GCF_000296735.1 Chrysochloris asiatica | reverse complement strand
ACCTTGGACTTCCTCCTTCAGTATCATTGGCTCTTGATCATATGCTACCTCTTGAAGCAGTTGAACATCAGCCATTTCCTTTTGGTACAGTGACTCTGTGTATTCCTTCCATCTTCTTTTGATGGAATTTAATAATTTGCCCAGAGAATCCTTCAATAAAGAAAGTCAAGGCTTGAATTTTTTCATCAGTTCCCCCAACTTGAGAAATGGTGAATGTATACTTCCTTTTTGGTTTTCTGACTCCAGATCTTTGCACATTTTGTTGTACTATTTGCCTTTACCTTCTCGAGATGATCTTTGAAAATTTCTGTTCAGCTCTTGGACCTCCTCATTTCTTCCATTTGCTGTAACATCTCTAAGCTGGAGAGCAAGTTTCAGTGTTTTTTTCTGACACCAATTTTGACCTTTTCCTTCTTTCTTGTTTTCACAATGACTTTTTGCTTTCTTCATGTATGATGTTCTTGATATCATCCCACAA
Source organism: Chrysochloris asiatica (assembly GCF_000296735.1). Classification (NCBI taxonomy): domain Eukaryota; kingdom Metazoa; phylum Chordata; class Mammalia; order Afrosoricida; family Chrysochloridae; genus Chrysochloris; species Chrysochloris asiatica. Next base: position 843,852 of record NW_006408720.1, on the reverse strand, counting down.
CTCTTCTGGTCTTCAATATTTAGTGTTTAATGTATCAAATCTGTTCTTCAGATGATCTCTAAATTCAGGTGGGATATATTCAAGGTCATATTTTGGCTCTTATGGACTTGTTTTTATTTTCTTCAGCTTCAGTTTGCATTTGCATATGAGCAATTGATGGTCTGTTCTACCATCTGCCCCTGGCTTTGTTTGGACTGATTATACGGAACTTTTCCACGGTCTCTTTCTGCAGATGTAGTCAGTTTATTTCTCTGTATTCCATCTGATGAGGTCCATGTGTATAGTCATCTCTTACGCTGTCCAAAGAAGGTATTTGAAATGAACAAATCATTGATTTTGCAGAATTCTATCATGTGATCTCCAGTATCATTTCTATCACTAAGGCCTTATTTTCTAACTACTGATCCTTCCTCTTTGCTCCCAACCTTTGCATTCTAATCACAACTAATGATCAATACTTCTCGATTGCAGGTTTGATCAATTTCAGATTGAAGAAGTTGGTAGAATTCTGCTATTTCATCCTCACTGGCTTTAGTGGCTGATACATAGAATTTGAACAATAGTGGTATTAACTGGGCTTCCCTGTAGGTGCATGGATATTATCATATCATAGACAGAATTGCACCTCTTGAGTGATCTGGATATGTTCTTTCTAACAATGAGTGCAATACCCTTCCTCTTCAATTTGTTATTCCCAGAACAGTAAACCATGTGGTTTTCAGATTCAAAATGGCCAATACCAGTCCATTTCAGCTCACTGATGCCTAAGATATCAATGTTTATGTATTCCATTTCATTTCTTTAAATTTCTAATATTCTTAGATTCATACTTTGTACAGTCCGTGTTCTGATTATTAATGGATGTTTACAGCGGTTTCTCTTCATTTTGAGTTACGTCCAATCAACAAATGAAAGACCCATGGGATTTTCTCCCACGGGCTTTCTCCATTCATGTCATTTCAGTCAACTCTACTTTGAGGAGGCAGCTCTTCCCCAGTCACTTTTGATTGCCTTCCAATCTGAGGGGTTCATTTTCTGGCACTGTATCTCACAGTTATTCATAAGGTTTAAAATTACTAAATATTTGGAAGTAGTTTGTCACTCCTTCTTCCTAGTCTGTCTTTGTCTGGAAGCTCATCAGAAACTTGCCCACCATGGATGATCCTGCTAGTATTTAAAATATGGGTGGCATAGCTTCCAGAATCTCAGCAACTTAAAAGCCACCACAATATGACAAACTGACAGATGTGTGATGGAAATATGCATAATATATATAAATTTTTAAATATACATATATTTTTATGATCAACTTTTACTCTTCTCAACTGCAGTGGTTGAATCCATAAAAATCTTATTTTGCTTCATTTATTCAGATTTACCTTTCAGTAAAATCTAAAGATGAACAAATTCACTTCTTTTTAGTAGAAATTCTCATATAAATGTACCAATATAATCTCATAAAGATCAAGTAATCAAATGAAATACTTTCACTGTAAGAATATAATAATGATCATGCTTTAAAAATATTAAACCAATATCTTTTCCTCCTCATTAACCCAGTTTTTCTCCCATAGTCCTTTCTACAAGTAAAGCTAGACCATGAAGCTTATTGCCTATGGAATGTATGATTGGCGTTTTCCTGAACAGCAGTGTGTAGTATATGTAAAGAAGAAGATAAAGTAACAGAGAAAGACCATTCTCAGCAGAGTAGAAAGGAGAGCTAAAGTAGAGTTATTTGGAAAAGAAGAGAATAAGAGAAAAATATTCAGCATCCTCTTATACTTGGCATATGGTAAGCAGATAGCAATCTAAGTGAAAGTCACAAAGAGGACTCCTATACATTGTTCCTAACTCATAAAGGGTGCTTCTTTAAATTGAGCACCATGTCAAAATGAGGTGGTAACAAATAAAATTATCATGCTATATTTAGGTAGAAGATGGACTGTAGATGACATCCCAAAATTTCCCTAGATACAGGCATGGTATGGAAAGTATACAGAAATTCAATGTGTTCCAGGAACAATACCATAAGCAAGTGGTTGGTTCTCAGTTAGCATGCTTGGTAGTTGGTAAAGTAGTAGATGTAGTCACTGTTGTTGTTGTTGTTATGTGCCGTGGAGATGGTTCCGACTCATAGCGACCCTCGACAGGGTTTCCGAGGCTATAAATCTTTTCTGGAGCAGAAAGCCTCCTCTTTCTCCCACGAAACAGCTGGTAGTTTCCAACAGCTGACCTTGAGGTCTGCAGGCCGATTCGTAACCACTATGCTATCAGAGCTCCTTGTTGTTGTTTTTTGTTGTTGTTGTTAAGTGCCATCGAGTCGATTCCAACCCATAGATACCCTGTATAGGGATTCCCAGGAGCAGCTGGTGAGCTTGAACCACTGACCATGTAGTTCAAACGTCTTTGCAGTCTGGCTCATTAACCCACAGTGCCACACCAGGACTCACCAGAGCTCCTTGGGAGAGGTAAAATGTTTCTGTATCAAAAACTGCAGTGTGGACTACTAGGTCCAGGACTAAAGATAGATAATACGTGGATCTCAGAGAATCTTTGGTCTGAATCCGAATCAAACTTGGATCCTTTTCAGCAAAGCATCAGGTCCAAATTTCTCAGGGCATTTGTTAGTACAGCAGATTCCATCAGCATGTCTAGTGACCAGCATGGACCACAGCTACTGAAACAGAAGCCAATGAAATGTTCATGGAAATCAGCACATTGACCAACCTTCCCTTATGTCCCTTAACTCATTATCATGAGGACACATAGGCATCCTCCTATATCTAAATATTGTTGCTTGGGAAAGAGAAGATAAATGAGTAATATTTCTAGATAGAAAACAAGATTGATTTTGAACCTTGAATTGTATCAATTTTTTATCCAAAACAAATTACAGAAAATTTAAAAGAAGTTATAACCAATTTGAATAGTTTAATAGACATGTTTAAGCTTTTATGTTCTTCTGTCATTGTGCTAATGGGACAGTGGCTATGAACAAGAACATGTCCTTTATCGACAAAAGAGAAAATTAATGTTTTGCACATCTGCATGTGCTGTACATTTTTTCCCCCATGATCAGTATTTTTTACAAAGATTTAGTAAAAGATATTCATCAGAAATTAAGATAATTAAAACAAAATGTTACTGAATACAAACTAATAACAGAATAACAACAATAGCTGTAGTCCAAGGAAGTACACTCTATGGAGTTAGTGTATTACAAGGGGAACGTTAATTAGGAATGAAAAAAGGGAAACAGGAAAGTATCTGCTCTGTAGTACTTTGGACCTTCCTAATTTGGGATACTCTGCTGGGAATCAGGAGTTGGGATTGAGTGCACAGATAACGGCCTGACATAGAATGAAAATGTTTTGACTGAAGAGGCAACAGATACTTGCTTTAGGGAAGTTTTTTTTTTTTTTTTTTTTTTTTTTAGGATATTCAACCTAGAATAATTCTGTAATCACACATTCCCTTTGGTCTTCATTATTCTTTTTAAATCCAATGCAATTTTTAAATTAAGGAAAGAGAGTGTTAATAAAACAATGAAAACTTAAAAGAATTATTTTTATCTCATTTTTTTGGTTGACACAGGGGGTATTTGCTTTCTTCACTTTTCATTATTACTGCTCTTGCACCACAGGATGTGTAGTATCCAGGGTTAATCAGGTAGCTCATTTGGTAAAGGATTTTAGAAAAGGAGATGTTTCTTCTATGTACTCTAAGTGACTCTAGCACACCAAGAGGCACACTAATTAAATCCTTCTTATTTTAGGAATAAGGTAACTGAAGGTGTTAGGCCAGGAAAGTTCTGATTAGTATGTAAAGTTGTACCATTAAAAATAAAAATAAAAGTTTAGGCACACATAGTTTGCTATAATTGTGAAGGGAACAGATAAATAAGAGAGAAAGAAACTGAACAAACAAGCAAAAAACCCTGACCCAACCACAGGAATAAAGGAGGAAAATTATGAAAAGGAAAGGAAGACTCATTCCCAAAGGAAAGAAAGTATTATCCCCAAATATCAGCAAATTTTTCCTTCATGGATATACTTTTTCTTCTGAATATTCTATATGGCAAAATCACTATTTAAACTGCTTTCATCAGCTGTTCATTTCTTACTCTAAATTAATTGAAGATGCATTCTGGTAATCTCCTAATAGGTGGTTGAGGTAGTGGTGTGCTATCTTCTTGGTTCTGACTCTCACAGCAACCCTACATAGGGTTTCTGAAACTGTAAATCTTTACGGAAGCAGAAAGCCTCATCTTTCTGTCACACAGCCTCTGTTGGCTTTGAACTGCTGAACTTGAAATTAGCAGCCCAAGGTATAACCCACCATACTACCAAGGTTCCTTTCCTTGAATAAGAGTGAAAGCAAAATTTTCTCAAGGTCTTATTGACAAGTTCAGTCTGAATTTGTAGTCTGTGACATTCATGAACACATTTACATTGGCCCTGGAAAGGCACAGGCATGTGTTTAAGGTAATATTTGTTTATGGTGTCATCATATAAATCCATAAAGGCACTAAAGAAATATGTGTCAGGTTTCATATTTTTGGATTTAGAACAAATTTAAAAATAAAAAAGTAGATGATTCTACTGTGAGTTGTATAAGTAAAGAGACAATGGAAAAATAACTAATTTTGCATACATATTCCATTACTTATAATAAAAAATAAAGTATGGCTGGAGCATTTAAATTTGATTGGTTAAATAAAGCTCGGTCATTCTCACGTACACAACTTTAGTTCTTTGTAATAAAAAAACAATAATGCTTTAGAGATTGTCCCAGCTGGATGCTCTTATTTCTGGAGTTCTGAATTTAGCAGTCAGGATGATATAGTCATTTTTATAGATAGTGAGTTATCTCCTTCTCACTTCATCTAAGCTTAAATAGTTAAGTCCCACAGATGAACACAGCTTACTTTTCCAAAAGTCTGGGTTAAAGTATAACAGAAGAAGGTTGGGTTGGAGCTTTTAAGGTAAAATTGTGGTAAAGGAAGAGATACATTCTGTGTCTTCAGGTGGGTGTCTTCAAGTGAGTGAACAGCTGGAAAGGAAAGAGGAGCTGTCAGCAAATGTTATCCCTGGTCCTAAATTTAAATATACATATAACGATGTATTCTGAAATGGTGGCTATTGTATAAACCAGAGTTTATCTAATCCATAAAATACTAATTTTGAGATTTCAAAAATTAATCTTCACATTTAGAAAATGTCAAACCCAGTATTCTTCATTTTGCTCACTTTTAATTTCTTCAAGTAAGCCTTGCTACATGAACAGGTATGGCAAAGTAATGAAAAGTAACCCTACAACAATACATAAATACAATCATCTTCAGGTCTAAGTGGGCAGAAAAAGAGGATTGATTTTTATATTCAAGGATAAAGCAGATTTCAGGAGTGGACAAAAAGCAACAGTTTTTAAATTATTCTTTACTTTTCTTTATTGCACAATTCCTTTCTATCTCTCTTTGTCTATTGCTGCTTTGGGAAGTCTAGGAGCATTCCCAATGTAGCCTAAAAGTTTGTCAAGGGAATCAACCAAAGGAAGAGAGATAGTGTCACTATGAGGTGGAGTTCCAAGTACAATGTTGTTGTTTTTATGTGCTGTGGAGTCAGTTTCAACCCAAAGCAACACTGAATAGAATTTCCAAGGAGAGGCTGGTGAGTGTGAACTGCCAATCATGTGGTTTAAACCAACTTTACAATCGAGTGCATTAACCCACAAGACCATACTTGAGAGCTAGTGACACTATGAAGTTGAGTTCCAAGTACACGGGTATTGTTGGGGTAAACAAATCCAAAGAATTAGCCTTTTGAGTGCCTGTAATGTAACAACTGTATGAAAATGTTGTATAGCTGCAGGAGCACTGTGAAGTCTTAAAGGTATCCTAGCACAGGAGAGAGCAAAGGGCACAGAACAGGCCCTTCCAGAAATATGCAATGTGTGGCGCCTTAGGATAAGCTCTCCACTGCAAGATCAGTTTGAACCTCAAGGTTGATGGTTCAAACTCACCAGTTGTCCCTCAGAAACCTATACAAAGTTGCTATTAGTAGAAATTGATTAGACAGCACTTTACAACAACAAAAACTAGGTTTACTGACAAAGAAATGCTGATGCTCGGGGAAGGATGAAGTTAAGCTTGGGTACCAATATCTGGATCCTGGTTCATTTATTTCTGACTTATTATTTAACATAAGTGGTGGTACATTGAAGGTGTACAAAATTCTGAAACTGTCTTCATCACGATGTTGGACTCTGTGTTACCTTCTCCTTGAATGCAAGTGGACTCTGACTTTAACCAACAGAATATAGAAGAATTTATGCAGTGCTGGTTTATGGACCCAGACATTAAGTAACAAGTAGTTTTATTTTGTTTTTCAAATACTCTTTCTTGGACCCTACACCCAAGCTTTGAAGAAACCCACACAGCCTATAGTGAAGCTCGCTTGGAAATCAAATTAGGTCTCTGTCTAACAGTTCAGTTGAGCTACCGACCACCGGTCAAATCTACTTGCCAGGCAAATGATGTGAATCATCATGGAAACAGATCCTCCAGCCCAAGGAAATCTGCTCCAAAGACACCATTCCTAGCAAAATGAAGGTTTCCTGAGTTGAAGAGAGCTTCAATGGATGATAAAGTTATTAAAAGAAGTTTCAAATTTTATGCTTAAAAGCACACTTTGGTATGTATATTTTCAACAACAATATAAGGAAGAATTGGAATAAATAACGCATCATACTAAGAGAGGACATAAATTTATTGAACAGAAAAAAATTAGTTTTTATTTTTAAAAAGGCTATACTATTACTACTACTATTTTGCCTGAGACATATATTTTAATTTATGTGAATAAAATGTTATACATTGTTGTTGTTAAGTACCGTGGAGTCGGTTCCAATTCATAGTGACCCTGCACAGGGTTTCCGAGACTGTAAATCTTTACAGGAGCAGAAAGTCTCATCTTTCTCCAGTGGAAGGACTGGTAGTTTTGAACTGCCAATCTTGAAGTTAGCAGCCTGATTCGTAACCACTACACTACCAAAACTCCTTAAAATGTTATATGGTAATGGCTGTGTACTGTGAAGTTGGTTCCGACTCACAGAGACCCTGTACAGGGTTTTCGAGGCTGTAAATCTTTTCGGGAGCAGAACACCTCATCTTTCTCCCACGGAACAGATGGTAGTTTCGAACTGTGAGAGTCCTATAATTAACCTGTGTTGTAGAGATATGTATATGTGTATATATATAGATATATTGTTATCATATTCAAATACAACATATAGTTGTAAGTTAAACTCAGAAAACAGTTATGCTTTGGTTTCTCTGGCCTTTTGAGAAAGAGGATTGCAGAGAACCTTAAAAGCCTTGCTGGAAGTCACCAACAACAAGACCACATAGGGTTTTAAAGATCAAAGTTACACATGCAAACCCACTGACTTCAGATGTTAAATCATAACATGAAAGCCTTTTCTTCTTGAAAAACTTTACTGGATTTTCTCAGGGAATTTATGGATGACTTTTCTATTTCTCTGTTTTAATTATTAGAGGAAAGTGCATGAAATCAAGATCCTTATTTTTATGAGTTCATATGTTCCTGCTGTTTACTCTTCACTTGAAGTCATAATCCAGTGTAAGAAATATAGCAACAGGAAGAGATACTTTTACAAGACAAAGTTCTTATTTCCTTGCAAATGATTCAGATAATGCTTTGAAGTCAAATATAAGATTGATGGTATGCAAATAACATTACTTGTAATATATTTTTCTGTATACCACTGCATATCCCCCTCCCCAAGGTACTGAACTTAGTATTCCAAAGACATGATAAACATTTTATTTGTCAAATGACAGTATACATGAGCAAGAAATTAATATATACTGGAATATGGTAAGTAAGGTCAGTGTAACCTTGAATAATATTCAAATCATGTTTACCTAATACTTTAGTAAACAAAATAATTGAATTATGATTTTGGAACTTTTCTGCCTATTGGATAGCCAGAGTTTTCCATATAATAATGAATCATTCCTTCATGCTTTTTTTCCAGAATAAAAATTTAAAAAAAATATTTTTCCTCAGTAATATTTTCTCAAACATTGTTAAAATTTTCAATACACACAATTATTTTGAGGAAAAGATAGAAGATATAAGTAATCAAATTTTTTAAAATGAAAACTGAATAAGAGATGTTGAATTACTTGCTTTTAAGTCATGTTACTATTCAATGTTACACCTAGGACTAGAATTTAGGTATTCTGTTTTCTAGAGAAGCAAAACCAGTGAAATACAACGCTGTGGGTTAACGTGCCAGACTGCAAAGCCATTTGAACTGCAGGTCGGTGGTTCAAGCTCACCAGCTGCTCCTTGGAAGCTCTGTACAGGGTCGCTATAGGTTGGAACAATATTGTTATTGTTGTTTTTGTTGTTAAGTGCCGTCGAGTAGGTTCCGACCCATAGCGACCCTGTATAGGGTTTCCAAGGAACAACTGGTGAGCTTGAACCAGCGACCTTGCAGTTCAAACAGCTTTGTAGTCTGATGCATTAGCCCAGAGTGCCACACCAGGACTCCAACAACAACAAAAGATAGATAGAAAAAAAAAAAGAGAGAGAGAGAAAGAATTTACTATTAAGGAAAGAGTTTACTACAATTGTGGAGACTCAGGTCCCCAGAGGAAGAGACAGAGTCCTTCCCTTCTGTCCATTATATTGAGAGAAGGCCACATCCCCAAGGAAGTCATCTGTTTAATTGATTGGCTGCCCTTACCCACTCATTTGAGTTAACTATGCATGTATCAGATTTTATCACCACGGAAATAAGCACATCCCAACAGTCAAATGTCTGGAAATCCTGGTCTAAGTAGTCGAATTAACACAAAACCCTAACCATTGCATTCATAAAGAAAATGTTACAGTTATACTAGTGCCTAACATGACATAACTAATACACATACAGCTGAAAATTCACTGATCCATATTAATCTTGTTGTTGTTGTTGTTGTTAACTGCCATCAAATTGGTTTAGACCCACTGCCATCCTATGTAAGGTTTGGTGAGCTTGAAACAACTACCTTGTGACTCAAACCAACTTTGTGGTCCAGCGCATTAATCACCAGCACCACACCAGGACTCTATTTTAATCTGAAATGTTACAAATTAACAAAGCAAAAGTATTTGAACCATACATGCAAAACAAAACAAAACAAAAAATAAATATTAATTTAAATGTCTAAAGGGCACATTCTGCACATTCTAAGAGTCTCCTGCCCTTAGAAACCTAAACTTTCTTAGTTCATGGGTCTAGAGTCTATAGGTGCTTCTGTATCTGCCATTGCCACTTTTCTAAGCAGAGATCCCAAGCTCCACTCATGCTCTTTCTTCTTGATGGTCCTGGAATCTTTTGCTCCTGAAATGAAAGATAAATACTCCCTATTTTTAGTTACACATTTTCTACAATTACAGTTTGGACAATAACAATTAATCCTAACAATTACTCACAACTGAAATGATAAAATCCTATCAGCATCATCACCCATCCCCCTTTCACCAGACCCATTTAGACCAGAGGGAAACTATTCAATGGGGATTCTACTTTTTCCCCTTCATTCTAAAACTAAACACACCCATGAAAGTTTATAAGCCAACCACCTCATGCTGTTATGGTGGTGGTGGTTATGTGCCATGGAGTCTGTTTCTATTCATAGCGACCCTGTACAGGGTTTCCAAGGCTGTAAGTCTTTACAGGAGCAGAAATCCTCATCTTTCTCCTGTGGAACAGCTGGACCTTAAGGTTTGCAGTCCTATTCGTAACCACTACGCTACCAGAGCTCCTTATAGGTCCCCATTTTTCAAAGCCAATACTTAAATTGCCCATCCCTAACAACTCAATGGAGTCTTGGTGTGGCACTGTGGGTTAATTTGTCAGATTGCAAAATTGTTTGAACTGCCAGGTCGGTGGATCAAGCTCACCAGCTGCTCCTTGGAAACCCTATATAGGGCCGCTATGGGTTGGAATTGACTCGATGGCACTTAACAACAACATCAACTCAATAAACATGTATCTTGACATGAAGAACCTTCCATTTTGATTAGAATTTTGAGCAACTGAATTCTTAAGCAAAATTCCAGTTAATCACATTGTAGCAATTGACATTTGCTCAGAGTACCAAACATCTGTATTTTCATCTGGTCAGGTTCTGCTCAGCTCAACCCTAACTATCTAACCAAGAGAGGTCAAGTCAGTAGCAGCTGCAAGTTAGGGAGCTCTCACACATCTCCCTGCACTTCAAACCAGCTGCCCCTTCACTTTTAGCCCTAGCCCCCATAGGATATGGTAAGGTCTGTGGGCTCAAGAGTTCACACAACACTCTAAACCTCAGACCAGTCAGCCTTCCCTTTCCTCTTACCTCTAGGTCAATGGGTGCCAATAAAATATGTACAAACTCAGACCCTCTCTTTATTGCTGCAGTTCCCCTAATTCCACTCATACATAGACCCAGGTGGTCGACAGCAAGCTTAAGACTCCCAGGCTTCCTTTAACTGTCAGTCCTGGAAAGGTTTTTTTTTTGTTTTTTGTTTTTTGTTTTCTCTGATAGGCCCACCTTCCTTGTCTTCTTTGTTGTTGTTGTTATGTGCCGTGGAGTCAGCTCCGACTCATAGCGACCCTACACAGGGTTTCCGAGACTGTAAATCTTTACCGGAGCAGACCGCCTCAACTTTCTCCCGCGGAGCCGCTGGTAGTTTCAATCTGCTGACCTTGCAGGTCGCAGCCCGATTCGTAACCACTACGCTACCAGAGCTCCTATGCCTCCAAAACTCAAAGTACCAAGTTGTCTGCCTTTTTTCTGTGTTTGAATCTCCTGATATCCCAATAGTTCTGGGTTGGTCTGCATATCTTATCAAATGTAAACCTACCTAATCTTAAAGCTCTGGGTGGGGCTCAGGATTCCACATAAAGCCTCATATACTACAAAGGTTAAAGAAAAAGACTATTTTTTTCCTGGCAAATTATAATCCCACTTTTAGCAAATCCAATCAAGTTAAGGCTGAAGGGCTTACAATCTCTCTGTAATTGTAATTCCTAATATTCATTTCCATCACCCATGCATGTATCTTTCACAATAGTAGGCATGAGAAACCAATATCTATAAGGTAGTCAAACCTTTTAAAACACTGAAACTCAACCTTTCCTTTTCCCTTGGACTGTTGTTGTTGTTGTTAGGTGCCAATGAGTGGGTACCAACTCATAGTGACCCTATATATTATGGAACAAAACACTGCCCAGTCCTGGGCCAACCTCACAATTGTTGCCACACTTGAACCCATTGATGCTGCCACTTTGTCAATCTATCTCGCTCGGGGTCTTCCTCTTTTTCTGTGATCCTCCACCTGACCAAACATGCTATCCTTCTCCAGTGACTGGTCCCTCCTGACAATATGTTCGAAGAATGAAAGACAAAGTTTGACCATCCTAGCCTCCAAGAAGCACTCTGGCTGCACTTTTAACACAGATCTGTTGGTTCTTTTGGCAGCCCAAGGCACTTTCAATATTCTCCCCCAACACCATAACTCAAAAGCATCATTCTTCTATGGGTTTCCTTATTTACTGTCCAGCTTTCGAATGTATATGAGGTTATTGAAAGTTTCAAAGCTTGGGTCAGGTGCACCTTAGTCCTCAAGCTGACATCTTTGCTCCTCAACACTTCAAAAAGTGTCTTGTGCAGTAGATTTGCCTAAAGCAATATGCCATTTGCTTTCTTGACTGCTGCTTCCATGAGTGTTGATATTTGATCCAAGAAGAATGAAGTCCTTGACAACTTCAATCTTTTCTTCAAACTGACAGATGAGCAGTAGCTCCCTTGGACTAGCCCCATTCAAATGCATATGAATTTGGCCTCTTACAGGTAGTATTTGAGTAGGTCCAGGTACCATTTTTTGTGGCTTTGTGAGTTAATGTTGTTGTTGTTGTTGTTAAGTGCTGTTGAGTCAGTTTCGACCCAAAGCGACCCTGTGCAGGGTTTCTGAGGATGAGTTAATGTGCCCAACAACAAAGTCCTTTGAACTGGGAGGTCGGCAGTTCAAGTTCACTGTACAGGGTCGCTACGGGTCAGAACCACATTGACAGCACTTAACAACAACAACAACAACAGGTATCTTTTTTTTTTTTTAATGTTTTGTTGTGAATTGTGTGGTAGTTTACCTGGGAGAACATTAGCTTTACATTCATCCTATCGTATATCTTTTCCTTGCCATGGTTATAATCCCCTCCATGCATCATCAACTAACCAAAGGGTGTACCCTGCAAGCCTGCTCCCTGGTCGTCAGCACACAACCCCACTTCCTCTCTGGGTCTAGAGTCCCCAGCCACTTCATCTCTCCACGTCATTGTCTCTGCCTCCATCTTTGGCATCACTGCATCTCTGGGTAGGGTTCCGCTCTCCGCTCTTCTCACTTGATGGTCCCAGGGACTTCTGCTCCTAGACTGCAAAGTTAATCGCTCCCCTCCTTTTGCTACAAAATGTCTACCTTTATATTTCCAACCCTCACAATCAGTCCTGATAACAATTATTCACTATTGTATCACAAGAGACCTATCCACATCTCCTTTCATCAGCCCCACCTAGACAGATTGGATACTACTCAGTGGAGATTCTACTTTCCTCCACACCCTCTGGCTCTAGGTTCCCTCTTGAAAGCTTGTAAGCCAGTCACTTCTTGCCTCTGTAGCCCACACATTCTGGGTAGCCAATGTGCAAGTTGCCCAACCATCTATTCTGTGTATGGAGGGGGTGGGAATGATCCTCTCTGTGAAGATTTGTTCCCTCTTTCGAGCTACTGTATCCATAGGTATAGGTCAAATTCATCAAATTGTATCAGATTAATCTTTTTTACCTCTTCTTTCTTCTTCTAGTTGAGCTTTAATCATCCAGTCATTGAAGTCAGGTCAAGTAGGTATTGTCTGCAAGTGTGGGTGTTCTTATGCATATGCCCTCACTTCTTATCAACTGGACACTTCACTCTCCACTCTAGTCCTCTATGGCTATGTCACTGACTCTGGGCCCAAGAGTCCCCAGGTCTTGCCACACTGCTGGCCAACCAGGCATCCACCCTATTCACAGGAGTCTATTGAACGTCGTAGGGCTTAGCTTGCACCTTCATAGCTGTTTTACCCTCACTTCACCTTATTGGTGATGAACGTGGTCACCAATCAGAGCATGTATTCCCATTAAGTCTTAGTCTTAGAAGGAGCTTTGCCCTGAGGGGACCCGACCACTTGCCTTGATGTTTCCTGGGTGAGCCACTTGCTTGTTGTTGTAGTAATCAGTCAGTCTGCCTCTATTGTTTTGTATTTTTCCTGTTAGTCTTTTTTTCAAGAAGTATCTTCTGTTCTTCTAGCTGCTCCAGGATGGTCTGCTTGTCCTCTGAAGTGAAATTTCCCACCTCAGAAGATTCCGGATGCTGTTCAGGTCTTATGTAATGCAGAGACTCTGCAGGAAGCCTCCTTTACTGGGCACGTTGTAGCCCCATTTTAGGTATTCCAATCAGTTACATGCAGAAGACGGACTTACAAGCATTCTATGGTGGTATTTCTGGCTATTCCTTTCTCTCCCCCTCAAGTGTGTATTTAATAATGGTCTGCCAGGGAAACCAAGATTCAAAAGACAGCCAAGCATCTTAACATTATTTCCCCCCATTTCCCCATTCCAACCATGTCTCAATCCCTTTATCCCAGAGCCCTGTTGTTCCAAAGTTGTGCATACATCATTATTTGCCTCTGCCCCACTTCAGCTTCACATTCATCCTATCAAATTTCATTTCATTGCTATGATTACAATCCCCTCCATACATCATCAGATAACCAGAGGATACACCCCACAGGCCCGCCCCCCTGGCTGTCAACAAACAGTCCCTGAGTCCCTTGTCCCCAGCCACTCCATCTGTCCACATCATCATCTCTGTCTTCATGCCTGGCTTCATTGCCTCTCTGGATAGGATCACACTCTCAGCTCTTCTCACTTGATGGTCCCAGGGACCTCCACTCCTGGGATTCAAAATCAATCACTCCCCTTCTTTTCCAAAGAAAGAAAGAAAGAAATCTACCTCTACATATCTGACCCTTACGGTCAGTCCAGATGGCAATTATTCACTATTGTACCACAAGAGTCTTATCACCATTTCCTTTCACCAGCCTGGTCCCAACAGATTGGAAATAATTCAGTGGACGTTCTGCCTACCCCTGCCCCATCTGGAACTAGTCTTCCTCTTGAAAGCTTATAAGCCAGTCACTTCTTGCCTTTATAGATCCCCGCCTGCTCCACATTTTGGGTCTGGGCAATTTCTAGCCCCTTTTAAGGTATTCCAATCAGTTATAAGCCCAAGATAGTCTTACATGTTTTCTATTGTGATGTTTCTAGCTATTCCTTCCCAACCCCCCTCAAGTGTCTATTTCACAATGGTAGGCAAGGGAAACCGAAATTTAAAAGACAGTCAAGCATGCTAACATTATTCCCCTCTTTTACCCTTTCAAACCATTCTTCAATCCCTGTATCCCAAAGCCCTATTATTCCAAGGTTGTGCATACATCATCATTTACCTCTGTCCCACATAGTCCATGCAAACCTGCCTAACTGTTCTCCAATCTGCCTTGTTCTTCCTTTCCCCTCCCCCTTCTTGTGTTTTGTCAGCCCCACCCACTGCAAGCACCCAGGCTTTCCTGTGTCTATTCCCTACATTGTGCTCTATTTTCCCCTCCCCCCTCCTCTCATCCCATACATCCCAGTGATCAGCATTTACATATATAATTTTTTGGGTGTGTTATTTTTCTTAGTCTTTTACAATAATGTTCTTATGAGTATTTCTCCTTTTGTGACTAATTTCACTCAGCATAATGTACTCAAGTTTCATCCATGTTATGCGATGACTTGAAGCTTCCTTGTTGTTCTTCAAGGTAGCATAGTATCCCATTGTGTATATGTTCCACAGTTTGTATATCCATTCTTCAAAATTGATAGACTTTTTGGCTGTCTCTTTTTGCTGTTGTAAATAGTGCTGCTATGAACATTGGTGTGCATATATCTACTCGTGTTATGGCTCATATTTAACAAGGTACCTTTTCAAGGAGTTCTAGTATCTTAGTAGTTAGAAGTCAGGCTGCTAACTTCAAGGTAAGCAGTTCAAAACTATCAGCTGCTCCACAGGAAAAAAGTGAAGTTTTCTAGGCCCTTAAAGATTTATAGCCAGCTTTGGAAACCCTATATAGAGTTTTATGAGTCAGAACTGACACCAGGGCACACCAGCACCACCGAGTCCTTGTTTACTATTCCTTGGCTAGTAAACCATGTGATTGTTAGATTCAAAATCATTAATACCAGTCCATTTCAGATCACCAATGCCTAGGATAATTTCTCATTTTTTTTTTATAATTTCCAATTTTCCTAGATTCATTCTTCCTACATTCCATGTTCAAATTATTAACGGATGTTTACAGCTGTTTCTCTTTATTTTGAGTTGTGCCCCATCAGCAAATATAGGTGCCAAAGATGTTATTCCATTTACATCATCATGGTCAACTTTACTTTGAGGAGGAAGCTCTTCCCCATTCATATTTTGAGTTCCATCCAACCAACCAAAGGGATTCATCTTCCAGCACTGTATCTGACAATATTCTTGTCCTCTTCATCATGTTTCAATATTCAAACTTTTGGTGCTGACTATGTTCCACTGCTATTAATAAAGATTTCATTGACTAAATATTCAGAATAAATCCATCTCTCTTCCTTTCTCCTCTGTCTTCCTCTCGAGGTCAGCTGAAACCTGTACAAGATGAGTGACACTGCTGGTATTTAAAATAACCATGGTAGAGTGGTTACAAATCGGGCTGCTAACCTCAGGGTCAGAAGTTCAAAACTACCAGCCATTCTGCATGAGAAAGATTTTTCTGCTCCCATAAAGATTTACAGCCTAGGGTCAGTTGGAACCAACTCCACGGCACACAACCATAACTACGATGGCATAGCCTACAGAATCACAGTAACACACAAGCCACCATAGTACAACAAACTGACAGATGAGTGGTGGATAACATGTAGATATAAGAAATTGATACTGATAATAACACTAAGTGTATACGTTTTAGATCCATGGGTCAACACACAGAGTAACAGACTGGTTTAGAACAAAAAAATAAAATAACAAAGCAGTAGTTACTAGTCGGATTGCTAGCCTCAAGGTCAGCAGTTTGAAACTACCAGCTGTTCCACAGGAGAAAGATGAAGCTTTCTGCTCCAGTAAAGATTTACAGCTTCAGAAACCCTATTTTGATATTGTTAGGTTCCATCGAGTAGGTATTGACTCATAGCGACCCTATGCACAACAGAATAAAACACTGACGGACATGAGGGACTAGTCCCTGGAGAAAGACATCGTGCGCTGTAAAAAGAAGGGTAAAAAAAATTAGGAAGACTTGCAATTAGATGGATTGGCACAGTGGCAGAAGCAAGGGGCTCAACTTAACAAAAATTGTTAGGATGGTGCAGGACCAAACAGTGTTTCATTCTGCCATGCCTAAGTTCACTAAGAGTCGGAAGTGACTCAAGGGTACCAAAGAACAATAGCAAAGAGCCAATCCAATAAAAGCATATACCTATAATAAATAATTATGCACCCACTAACAGAGCTCCAAAATAAATTTTAAAAACTGCATTGAAAAGAGAAATAAGACTGCTCTACCATAATAGTGGAAGTCCTGGAATGGTGTCATAGGATAAACACTGGACTGTTAACCACAAGGTTGGTGGTTCAATCCTATTAGTTGCTCCTTGAAAACCCTGTGCATGAGTTGGAACTGATTTGACAACACTTAAAAACAACAACTATAATAGTAGGTGATTTTAACAAGCCACTTTTAATGATAGAAAAACAAGAGAAAACAAACTCAACAAGATTAAAATCTAAAATACCCAATGAACTAATCTGACCTACTAGATGTGTACAGAACACACCACCCTACAGGAGTATGTTGTTGTTGTTAAGTGCCATCGAGTCGGTTCCGACCCATAGCGACCCTGTACAGGGTTTCCGAGGGTGTAAATCTTTACGGGAGTAGAAAGCCTCATCTTTCTCCCGCGGAGTGGCTGGTAGTTTCGAACCGCTGACCTTAAGGTTTGCAGCCCGATTCGTAACCACTACGCTACCAGAGCTCCTTTATACAGGAGTATAGTACATATTATTTTCTAAATTTTATGAATCATTTCCCATAATAGATCATACTTTAGGACACAAAGCTAGTGTGAATAATGTATAAACATCAAAATAATGCAAAGCACCTTCTCTGATCATAACATTATATATTTATAAATCTGTTACTGGAGTCACTCTGAAGGAGCTGCCAATGCCACACAGGTTATAAGAAAGGAAGGACTTTATTTTACTGACACGTAGTTCAGCAGATTCTTATCCAGAGACTGAGCCCCATTCATAGGGAAGACCCTGCTTATATTTGAGTCCTTGGACGTTATAGAGTGGGCGAAGGGAGGTGTGTATGGCTGATATTTGCTACTTTAAACATACGGCACGGAGGGAGCAACGGGCAGGCAAGCAGGCAGTTACAGAAGCAGAAGCAAGTAAGCATTAACTTGGGGCTTTATTTTCTCCTAGAGATGAGTCTGTTCCAGGAAGAGGTTAGTTGTGATACTCATGTAGGGTTGAGGAGGTCTGTTGTTCAGTTCCTGGAATGTGGATCCTGTCTTGGAATGAGATGTGTACTCTGGAGGGTGGAATCTAGTGTCTGTCTCAAATCAATGGCACACAAAAAAAGGGAAAAAATACATATATAGACACTGAAAAATATCATACTTAGAAATTAATGAACCATAGAAGAAATTTCTAAAGTAAAATTAAAAATTCTTAGAATCAAACAAGAATGTAAATACCAAAATTTTGAGACACAGCAAAAGTCAGCCATATTCAGAGGAGAATGCATGTCAAAAAATGCACATATGGAGGCAGAGACAATGATGTGGAGCGATGGAGCAGCTGGGGACTTTAGATCCAGAGAGGGAGAGCGACTTTGTGCTGAAGACTTGGGGGGGGGGAGGGTAGTGTAGGGGGCAGGCTTGCAGGGTGTACCCTTTGGTTGGTTGATGATGCATGGAAGGGATTGTAACCATGGCAATGAGACAATATACGATATAAAGAATGTAAAACTAATGTTTTCCCATGTAAACTATCATATAATTCACAATAAAACATTTTTTAAAATGCACATATCAAAAGAAGAAAGTACCACAATCAACAGCTTAATCTTATAACCCAATCAAACATAAAAGGAGCAGGAAACAAACTTCATAGACACCCAAAGAAAGTGGATAATGAAGATCAGAGCAGACATAAATGAAATAGAAAACAGAAAAATAATAGAAATAGTCAACAACAAAAACAGAAGTTGACTTTTTAAGAGGATCAATAAATATGACAAACCACTGGCCAAATTGACAAAAGAAAAACAAAACAAAAACAGAAGATGCAAACAGAAGCTAAAATAAAAATGGAAATTGATGACATGACAACAGAATAGATTAAGAAAAAAGGATCATTGCATTCCCACAAATAATAACACCAACAAATGTGAAAACATGAGGGAATGAACACATCACTAGAAAAACATTACCTACCTAAACGAACAAAAAAGAGGTAGAAATTTTTAACAGACTCATAACAAAAGAAGAAATTGAAGATGTCATTAAAAGCAAATCAAAACAAAACAAACTCCTACCTTCTCCCAAATCCCAGTTCACTGGAAAATTCATCATGTATTTAGAAAACAGTTGAGACAAATTCTACTAAAAATATTCCAGAACACAGAGAAGGAAGAAGTACTGTTTCAATACATGAAGCCAACAAAATCCTGATAGCCAAACCAGGAAAACTCCAATAAAAAATAAAATTGCAGGTCAATCTACCTTGTGAATTGTTGTTGTGTGCTATCAGTCAGTTCTAACTCCTAAGAAACCTGTATTGGGTTTCTGAAATCAGCTGGTGGTTTGAACTGCTGACCTTGTGGTTGGCAAAGTTAACATTCCTGAGCTATAGCGTCACATTTGGGCTATTGTTGTTGTCAAGGGCCAGAGAGTAGATTCCAATTCATAGCGACCCTGTATAGGGTTTCCAAGGAGCAGCTGGTGAGCTTGAACCGCCTACCTTGCAGTTCAAACAGCTTTGCATTCTGTCACATTAACCCACAGTGCCACACCAGGACTCCCACTAGTCAACAGAATGCCACAACATATTAAAAAAAAAAAAAAAAAAAGCCAAAATATAGTCTTTAACACATCCCACATGAATTTAGAGATCATCTCAAGAACAGAATTGCTGCATTCTACACTAATGATGGAAGACCAGAAGAGTGGAGGGATTACATCAAGAACGTCATACAGGAAGAAAGCAAAAGGCCATTAAGAAGACAAGAAGGAAGGAAAACATCTTGATAAAGTGGAATTCATAACAGGGATGCAAGTATGTTTCAACATTCGAAAATCAAGCAACATAATTTACTACATAAATAAAGCAAAAGAAAAGAATCACATCATCATTCAATCAAAAAGGCGTTTGACACAATCTAATGCCCTTGCCTCATGAAAATTCTCAGTAAAGTAGGAATGAAGGAGAAATTCTTAAATATACTCAGTAGCATATATGCAAAACCAATAGCCAACATTACTTTCAATAAGTTTCAGAGAAAGTCACTTGAGAGCCAAACAGTGATAAAAGGATGCTTTTATCAACAATGTTTTTCAACATTGTATTGGAAGTTCTAGTTAGAGCAAAAAGGCAAGAAAGGGAAATTAAAACATATATAGCTTGGAAATGGGGAAATAAAACTGTCCTTATTTGCAGATGACATGATCCTATACAAAGAAAATTCCAGAGACTCCACCAAAAGGTTACAGGAACTAATGTATTTAGCAAAGTGGCAGGCTATAAGATGAACACATAACAGTTAGCAGGGTTTCTCTATGCTAATGAGGAGGACTCTGTAAAGGAAATCAGAAAACAATGCCATTTACAGTAGTCCCCAAAAGTAAAAAAATAACTAGAAATAAACCTAACTAGGAGCTCTGGTACTGTAGTGGTTATGAATTGGGCTGCTAATCTCAGGGTCAGCAGTTTGAAACTACCAGCTGTTCCGCAGGAGAAAGATGAGGCATACTGCTCCAGTAAAGAATTATAGCCTCGGAAACCCTGTACAGGGTTACTATGAGTTGGAACCGACTCCACATAACAACAACAACAACAACAAGGGATGTAAAAGACACATGCAAGGACAATTATAAGAGAAACACAAGAAATTGAAATAAAAAAAAAACATTAAAAGCTCATTAATTAGAAGACAATATTGTGAAAATATCAATACTACCCACAACTTTTCTGGTCTTTGGTCTTTCACGTTTAACGTATCAAACCTGTTCTTCACATGATCTCTAAATTCAGGTGGGATATATTCAAGGTCACATTTTGGTTCTCATAGACTTGTTTTCACTTTCTTCAGCTTCAGTTTGAATTTGCATATGAGCAATTAGATAGTCTGTTCCATAATCTACCACTGGCCTTGTTTTGACTAATGATATGGAGCTTTTCCATCATCTCTTTCCACAAATGTAGTCCATTTGATTTCAGTGTATTACATCTGATGAGGTCTATGTGTATAATCGTCTATTATGCTGTCTAAAGAAGGTATTTGAAATGAACAAATCATTGATTTTGCAGAATTCTATCCTGCATTCTCCAGCATCATTTCTATCACCAAGGCCATACGTTCCAACTACTGATCCTTCCTCTTTGTTCCGAATATTTGCATTCCACTCACCAGTAAT
>NW_006408720.1:821614-822874 GCF_000296735.1 Chrysochloris asiatica | reverse complement strand
ATTCTCCAGCATCATTTCTATCACCAAGGCCATACGTTCCAACTACTGATCCTTCCTCTTTGTTCCGAATATTTGCATTCCACTCACCAGTAATGATCAATGCATCTTGATTGAATGTTTGATCAATGTCAGATTGAAGAGTTTTGGGATGACATCAAGAACATCATACATGAAGAAAGCAAAAGTCATTAAGGAGAAAAGAAAGAAGGAAAAGAATAAAATGGATATCAGAAAAGACGCTCAAACTTGCTCTCCAGCATAGAGTTGCTAAAGAAAATGGAAGACATGAGGAGGTAGAAGAACTGAACAGAAATTTTCAAGGGTCAGCTCGAGAAGACAAAGTCAAATATTACAACAAAATGTGCAAATATATGGCATCAGAAAAACAAAACGGAAGAACACGCTCAGCATTTCTCAAGCTGGGGGAACTGAAGGAAAAATTCAAGCCTCGACTTTTGCTATTGAAGGATTCTCTGGGAAAATTATTGAATGATGCAGAAAGCATCAAGAAAAGATGGAAGGAATATACAGAGTCACTGTACCAAAAGAAAACTGTTCACATTCAACCATTTCAAGATGTAGCATATAATCAAGAACCAATGATATGGAAGGAAGAAGTCCAAGGTGCATTGAAGGAATTGGAAAAGAACAAGGCTCCAGGAATTGATGGAATAAAAATTGAAATCTTTCCAAGAAAGTGAGGCCGCACTGGAGGCACTCATTCATCTATGCCAAGAAATTCGAAAGACAACTAACAGCCAACTGATTGGAAGAGATCTGTATTTGTGCCCATTCCAAAGAGAGGTGACTCAATGAAATGCAGAAATCATAAGACATTATCTTTGATATCCCATGTGAGTAAAGTTTTACTAAAGGTAATACAGAAATGGCTGCAAGCATACATTGAAAGAGAACTTCTATACATTCAAACTGGATTTGGAAGAGGCCGTGGAACAAGGGATATCATTGCTGATGTCCAATGGTTCTTAGCTGAAAGCAGAGAATAGCAGAAATATGATTATGTTTGTTGTGTTGACTACGCCAAGGTTTTCAATTGTGTGGATCATTACAAGCTATGGACAACATTGCAAAGTATGATTATTCCTGAACACTTAATTGTTCTTATAAGGAATCTGCACATGGATCAAGAAGCAGTTGTTTGAACAGAACATGGGAACACAGAATGGTTTAAACTTCAGAAAGGTGTGCAACAGGGTTGTATTCTTTTACCATACTTATTCAACCTGTATGCTGAGCAAA
>NW_006408720.1:801584-820559 GCF_000296735.1 Chrysochloris asiatica | reverse complement strand
TGCTGTATTTCCCCCTCTTCCACTCACCAGTAGACCAATGTGGTTGCCAGTAAGATTACATGCCTACTCATGTGTTCCCTTTGAGTTTCAGTCTTAAACAGAGGTTTGTCCTGAATGGACTTGATTGCTTGCTTGATGGCTTCCTGGTGAACAACTTGCTTATTGTTGTAGTTGTCAATCATACTGACATTTTTGTTTCATGTTTTCCTGATGATCTTTCTTTGGAGATGTATCTTCTATTGCTCTAGGTGCTCCAGGTTGGTCTGCTTGCCCTTTCTAGTGGGAATGTTCTACCTCAGAAGGTTCTGGATGGGGCTCAGGATTCAACCTAAAGTCCTATACACTGTAAAGGCTCCACAAGGAGCCTATTTCACTGGACAAGTTTTAGAACCCCTTTTAGGTATTCCAGTCAGTTATAGGCTGAAGACGGGCTTACAGACTTTCTGTAATCATGTTTCCCTACATTCCTTTCTACCCTACTCAAGTGTCTATTTTACAATAGGAGGCAAGGGAAACCAATATTCATAAGACAGTCAAGCATCTTAGTATTATTTCCCCTCTTCATGGTATGCCTCAATCCCTGTATCACAGAGCCCTGTTGTTCCAAGGTTGAGCATGCATCAATATTTACCTTTGTCACATTTAGCCCAGCAAACCTGTCTCAGTATTCCCCTATCTACCTTGTTCTTCCACCCCATTCCCTTGTTGTGCATTGCCCTACCCAACACCCCAACTATGATGTGTCTTCCCTCTACCATTGTCTACCTCCACCTTGCCCAATGCCCCCATTCTTACCTCCACCAGTAACCAACAACTTTTTTTCCCTTTTAGTATGAGTGTCTTTTCTTAAGGTTTTACAATGATGGTCTTATGCAATATTTGTCCTTTTGTGGCTGACTAATTTCACTCAGCATAATGTCTTCTAGGTTCATCCATGTTATGTGGTAGCTTACAGCTTCTGCGTTATTCTTCAAGGTAGCATAATATTCCATTGTGTATATGTACCAAAGTTTTGTATATCCATTCTTCCATTGATGGGCACTTAAGCTGTCTCCATACCCAAATACATTTTTAAAGTAACATAAAATATTATTATACACATGGACTTCACCAGATGTATTACACAGAAATCAAATTGACTATCTCTGGGAAAGAGACAGTGGAAAAACAGTCAAAACAAGGCTTGTTCTGTTTGAACAACTGCCTCTTGGTCATAGCCATTCTTTGCAATGTTATCTATCCATAGATTGCTATCATCAAAACAGTCAAATGCCTTTAGATAGTCAATAAAGCACAAGTAAACATTTTTTTTCTGGTGTTCTCTGCTTTTAGCTAAATCCACCTGATGTCAGCAATGAAACACCTCATTGCACATCCTCTTCTGAATCTGACTTTGATTTTTGGCAGTTCCCTATTTATGTACTGAATTATACACAACAAAATTTGCCTGCATGGGATATAAATGATACTGTTAGATGATTTCCTCATTCCATTGGGCCACCTTTCTTTGGAATAAATACAAATATGGGTATCTTCCAGTATATTGGCTAGGTATCATTTCTGACATCAACTGGATCTTGACTTACAGTATAAAATACCAGAAAGCTGTTTACTTGTGTTTTATTGATTACACAAAAGCATTCAACTGTGTTAATCAGGCCAGGTATCTTTCTCCAAATGTCTTAGTTCATTTGGAGTGAGCATCTTCAGTACTTCTTCATTTCAATTTGCATTCCTTCAGTTCCTGAAGCCTTGTTTTTCCCCAATGTCTTGAGTGAAACTTGGACCTTTTCCCTCAATATCATTGTTTTTTTGACCATATAGCATCTCTTGAAATGGTGAAATATTGACCAGTTCTCTTTAGTACAGTGACCCAGTGGGATCTGTGACAGTTAAGGTTTAGTGTCAACTTGACTGGGTCAGCATTCCCAGTGATTTAGCAGTTGAGATGTCCTTATTCCTATGGTAAAATCTAATATATGCATAGTTAAGTCTATGATGATTATCCGTGAGCAATCAATTGAAAGGATATTTTCTTGGGGGTGTGACCTGCTCCCAATATAATGGACATGCAAGAAAAGCTTACTCTCTTTACTGCTTGGGACTTGGAACACTATAGTTGTGAGCCATTTTCTTCATGTAAAAATTTTTATATATAAAAATACACATTTCAATGGATTTTCTTCTCTAGCAAATCTAACATAAGACATGTGGTACTGAAAAGTGAGGTCTAGAGAAACAAAATAACAAGGATACATTTTTAAAATGTGTTCTTAATTCTGACTAATTTTAAAGGCACTGATAACTCTGCCTCCCCTAGTAAGGGAGGTTATAAGTTAGAGGCAAATCTGACCTTCATTTCATAGGAATTGACATTGGGCTGATTTTGAGTTTGGTTCTTTTATCCCATGTGAAGTCATAAGAAGTCAGACATGGTCCCACGTGGTTTTGGCAGATGGCCTCATGAATGGGATTCATTGCAATGGTGCCAGATTCATGGAAGCATGAGATTTTGTAAGAGCAAGAACCAAGGGGCCTGGGAAATGAAATTTTTTTATTTTCAGATGGTTAACCAAGCATAGTTAAAAGACTTTTGTGTACATGTTGATATAGCCATTATCCATTGCTAAGTAATAAATTGCCCCAAAATTATTGATAAAAACAGAATGATTTCTTGTTTGTCATGTTTCTGGATTGTTCTTCCACTGATCTCTTGGAAATCTACTTATGCGGTTATCTGCAGCTGCTGGGGAGTGGCACACTCGCTGGGAATTGATCTTAGCTGAGACATCTAGGACATCTGAACCATTCCTCAATGGGATCTTTCACTCTCACGAATGGTAGACTAAGCTTCCTCAAATGGTGGCATTTCAAGATGCGGAAGCATATATCAATCTTCTGCTTGCCACATGTTTACTTATGGATTATGACTGGACAAAGTAAAACACATCACTTAACATATCACTGTGGAAGAGGACTACAACCACACAAATACGTGGCTACCTAAAAGTATGATTCATTGAGGGCCACTAGTATAACAATCAACCACAGTGGGTGAAAAAACTTGCTACTTTGAAATAAAACAATCATATTTGGGCAAACTATTAGAGCATGTAATGAGATTCTATGAGTGCTTTTAAAGTTGAGCAGCTGAAAGATTAGGGTAAATTTCTATTATGTTACTATGTGATGAGATTTATAGTAAAAACAAATAGCATGCATTTCAAAAGGACATGGAATCTTTATTTAGAAAGGAGATAAAAGCTATTGAATACTCATTGAGGGCCTGATACTTAATCAGATGACTGTATATGTTCTAATTTAATTCAATATAATGGATAACATTGAATTTAAAATTTGCTCCTGATGTGACACTGTAGAATAATGTCCTGAACCACAAGTTCAGCAGTTCAAACCCACCAGCCCCTTCTCAGAAACCCTATACAAGGTTACTATGAGTCAGAACTGACTCAAAAACACTTAAAAACAACAACAAATTTGGCAATGCAGAAATAAATATATCAATATTGAGTGCTAACTTACTGACTACTGTGATCCATTATTTTCACCATTTTGACTAATATCCTGGAGATCCATATAATGAATACAAGTATTTTAGGATTTTCTGGTGAAACAGAATTAGTGAGATGATAAAGAAAGAGTTACTTCAAAAAAATTGGTTCACTGGAAAATCCAATATCCTTAGGTCATAAATCAGACTGGAGACTCCAGGAGATTTGCATCCACACATCTGTAGTAAAAGAATGGAACAGAAATTTTCAAAGAGAAGCTTAAGAAGGCAATAATGAAATGTGCAAAGATATGGAGTTGAAAATCAAAATAGAAGAACATATTCATCATTTCTCTAGTTGTAAGAAGTGAAGAAAAGACTCAAACCTCAGGTTGCAATAGTGAAGGATTCAATGGGCAAAATATTGAATGATGCAAAAAGCATCAAGACAATATGGAAGGAATAAAAAGTCACTGTATCAAAAAGAATTGATGGATGTTCAATTATTTCAAGAGGTAGCATATGATCAAGAACTGATAGAACTGAAGGAAGAAGTTCAAACTGTACTGAAGCCATTGGTGAAAAACAAGACTCCAGGAATCAACGGAATACAAGTTGAAATCTTTCAACAAACTGATGCAACACTGAATGCCTTCATTCATCTATGCCAAGAAATTTGAAAGACAATACCTGTCAACTAATTGGAAGAAAATCATATTGTGATCACTCCAAAGAGAGGTGACCAAAAGTAATATGAAAACCATGGAACAATATCAATAATATCAAAATCAAGTAAAATTTTGTTTAAGATAATTAAATAAATAAATGGTTGATTCATTTTATCAACAGGGAACTGCCAGAAATTCCAGAAGGATTCAGAAGAGAACATAGAACTAAAGATATAATTGCTGACAGAGTTATCATTGCTGGCATCAAATAGATCTTGATTGAAAGGGAAGACTATAAAAAAGATACTTACTTGTAATTTATTAACTATGCAAAGACTTTTGACTGAGTAAATCATGACAAACTACAAATAACATTGTGAAGAATGGGTATTCCACAACATTTCATTGTGCTCACGAGAAACCTGTACACAGACCAAAAGACAAAACAAGGGGATACTAAATGTTTAAAATCAGGAAAGGTATGTGCCACCATTATATGTTTCTACCATACTTATTTAATCTACATGCTGAGAATATAATCTGGATTATATGAACAACATGACATCAGAATTGGAGGAAGACTCGTTAACCCCCTGCGATATACAGATGACATAACCTTGCTTACAGAAATTGAAGAGGACTTAAAGTACTTACTTATAAAAAATCATACAGCCTTCAGTATGGATTGTACTTCAATGTAAAGAAAACAAAAATCCTCACAACTAGACAAACAAATAACACAAAGATAAACAGAAAAGTCTGAAGCTATCAGACTTCATTTTGCTTGGCTTCACAATCAGTCCTCATGGAAGCAACAGTCAATAAATCAGAAGATACGTTGCTTTTAGGCAAATAAATCTGTTGTAAAAGATCTCTTTAAAGTGTTTAAGAACAAAGATCAGTTTGAAGACTAGGGTGCACCTTAACCAATTTTCAATACCCTCATTGTTGTTGTTGTTAAGTGCCGTTGAGTCAGTTCTGACCCATAGCGACCCTGTACAGAGTTTCTGAGGCTGTAAATCTTACAGGAGCAGAAAGCCTCATCTTTCTCCTGCGGAGCCACTGGTAGTTTCGAACTGCTGACCTTAAGGTTCACAGCCTGATTCGTAACCCTCATATGCATGTGAAATTTGGACAATGAATAAGGAAGACAGTAAAAGAATTAATGCATTTGAATTATGGTGTTGGAGAAGAATATTGAAAGCACAATGCACTGACAGAAGAACAAACAAATATATACTGGAAGAAGTACAACCAAAATGCTCTTTGTTGTTGTTGTTGTTAGGTGCCATTGAGTTGGTACCGACCATAGCGACCTTATGCATAGCAGAATGAAACACTGCCTGAACCTGGGCCAACCTCACTACTGTTGCCAGACTTGACTCCATTGATGCTGCCACTTGGCCAATCTGTCTCATTAGAAGTCTTCTGCTTTTACTCTGCCCCTTCACCTTACCAAACATGATATCCTTCTCCAGTGACTGGTCCCTCCTGACAATATGTCCGAAGTATGAGAGACGAAATTTGGCCATCTTTGCTTCTAAGGAGCACTCTAGCTGCACTTCTTCCAGAATGGATCTATTGTTTCTTTTGGAAGCCCATGGCACTTTCAACATTCTCCTACAACACCCTAACTCAAAAGCATCAATTCTTCCATGATCTTCCTTATTCACTGTTCAGCTTTCACATGCATATAAGGTTATTGAAAATACCATGGCTTGGGTCAGGCCCACTTTAGTCCTCAAGCTGACATCTTTGTTCTTCAATACTTTAAAAAAGGTCTTGTGCAGCAGATTTGCTTGATGCAGTACGTTGTTTGATTTCTTGACTGCTGCTTCCTTGAGTGTTGATAGTTGAACCAAGAAGAATGAAATCCTTAACAACTTCAATCTTTTCTCCATTGATAAGAATGTTGTTTATTGGCCCAGTGGTGAGGACTTTTGTTTTCTTACATTGAGATGTAATCCATACCGAAGACTGTATTCTTTGATCTTCATCAGTAAATGTTTTAAGTCCTCTTCACTTTCAACAAGCAAGTATGTATCATCTGCATATCACAGGTTGTTAATGAGTCTTCTTCCAATCCTGATGCCACATTTTTTTTTTTAAATGCTCTTCAGAAGTTAAGAAAGCAACACTGGTCTCCTATGCTTCGAACATATTACTAAAGAGATCAGTCTTTGGATGAAGACACCATTCTTTGTAAAGTAGAGGGTCATCAAAAAAGAGGAAGATCCCTAAGAAAATCGATTGACACAGTGGCAGCAGTAATGGGCTTAAACATAACAATTGTAAGGATGTCACAAGTTGGATAATGTTTTATTCTGTGGTGTAAAGTGTCACTATGAGTTGGCACTAACTAGATGGCACCTGACAACAATAGATAGAGCAGAAGAAGATTAAATAGTTAAGGATATTCCAGCAAAATACCTATTTATAATCTGGAAGCAGAAAGCACTCTAAGGAAGCTCCCTTTTCAATTTATTATGTCACATTAGATTATATTATAGATGGAACGTTATCCCATCGTATTACATTATAAAACAGAAGCTAGACTAATGTTTGATCAAAAAACTGGGAGTCACAGCAAAAGTCACTTGACACATAAACTTAGCCATCACAACAACTGACAGCATTTCATGCAACTATCCATACTGTTTTACCTTATAAATTAGCTAGAAATGGTTCCTATTGAATAACAAATAATAAGTGAGTAACAGTGGCTTCAGCAAGACAAAAATTTGTATTTCTTTCTCACAAAGAAGTCTAGACATAGGCAGTGCAGGGCTAGGGTTTCCTCCTTAGAGGCTTCAGGGACCCATGCTCCATCCGGTTATCATCTGTCATCCCTAAAGTTTTGAACATAAAAACACACTGTGCTGCAAGGGAGACTAGAAACTTCAGTTCTATGTTTTTGTTTTTTGTTTTTTTTTTCCCCTTAGTATTACTCAGGGAATCCATAATCTATTTCTGTGTGTAAATTGATAATAAAATCAGAGAATATGTGGCCAACTTGGACTCATTTTATAGTAAATGACATATTGCATCCCTGGGTTTAGAAATATCATCCCTACAATATCCCTTAATTAGTTGTCATTGTTATATGCTATCAACTCAGAGTGACTCTGTATGTTGTTAGGTGTCATCTAGTAGGTAGTAACTTATAAAGACCCTATGCACAACAGAACAAAATACTGCCCAGTCCTGCTCCAACTTCACAATCATTGCTACGTTTGAACCCATTGTTGCTCTTCCTGTGCCAATCCATATCACTGGAGGTCTTTCTATTTCTCTCTGACCTTCCACTTTACCAAACATGATAGCCTTCTCCAGGGACTGGAAATAAGTCTGAAGTATGAGAGACAAAGTCTGGTCATCCTGCCTTTTAAGGAGCACTGACTCTGTATTTGTTGTTGTTGTTAAATGCTGTCAAGTTGGTTCTGACCCATAGTGACCTTGTGTAGGTTTTTTGAGGACCGGCTGGTAAGCTTGAACCGTGGGCCTTGGTGTTCAAACCAACTTTGAAATCCAGTGCATTAACACACAGGACTCTCTATAGGATTTCTGAAAAAACAGCTGGTGGGTCTGAACTCTAACCCTTTGGTTAGTAGTCACACTGGGACTCCTCAGCATCCTTAGAATGGATGATTTCTCTTAGTAATACTAGTTAACCTATAAGAAGATAAGCATGCTTATCTTGTTATTATCAAATTATAGTTATACTGTTACATGGTATGGAGAAAGTTGTTGCATTCATTAGTACAAAATCAGTTGAAGTGATGGAATAGGCACAGTGATTATTACTCATTGGAATTCATATGAAGAACCATAAAGGCATCAAGTGGAAAGTTAATCAGGCAAACAATATCTCAGGAGATGAGAATGCCGTAAGAAAGTGGGTTGGAGTGTGTAATCAGGAAGGAAGTTTAGCTTAAAACAAGAAGCACTAGCTCAGATCAAGGCATCATAAATAATAATAATAATAATGAATTAAGGAAAATAATTTTTCTAGCAAAATAAAACTAAAGGAGCATTTCATTGTTCTATCTTTGAGGTAAAGATTGTTCATTGGGTTCTAAATACTACTTTGATTAAATTATACGTTGGTTGACTTTTCTTATCATTTTTTTCCTATGCAACATTTCTTCTGAAGTTCCTACAAACATAACATATTTAGTTCTTTTTGAGACTGTATCCACATTCAATTCTGTATTAACAATGCTACTGAGCATCGAGGGATGCCATGCTTACCAAGAACAGCTTACCCTGACCTATTCCACTTCAAAGCTTTACCTCAGAGAAGAAAGACAAAATATGTTCAAAAGAAGATAGTCAACCTCTTCAAAAAGTATCTGTCACAAATTACTGTCCTAGCATTTCTGATTTACCTTAGCCACTTTCGAACTTACTTAGGGAAATCTGATTCATTTAATATGCTTTAATGAGCCAAACTGGGTTTACCATGGAGATTATTTTATTTACTCAAATATTCTCCATAGATTTATGAAAGCTGATTCCTGGTCTTTGTCTAAATAATATTATTTAGCCAGTTAATGACAAAACCTGGCCCAAATAAAGGAACTATAGCTTCTGACTACAGATCCATGCAATGGCTGATTTTAAAGAAAATGCTTCATTTCTGCACTGCATCTCTGTTCTTCTGTCGACTACAATAACTGAATCTTGTGTATTTCTTAAAAACAGCCCTGTCACATTTCCTGCTGTGTTGATTGTTCCAAATTAGAGATCTGCTGCTTCCCTGTGGGCATCCTGTTGGAACATATAGATTTTCTATTGAGCAGCTAGGACTTCACTTCTGTTTTGCACAGTAGCCAATTAAAGCAGATTGGAACAATATATGCAATTCTGCTGCATAGTCAGCATTGGAATTGTCTTACCAGGATGAATATGATAGGGAAGAAGTCATAACCCCAGCTACAGAGTGAGGTCGAATGACTTGCCAGAAAGAATACAGGCTTGAGTATCAGCCAGCCTTTGCTATGTTATCTGGCACATCCAAATCCCATGCATCTCATCAGAGAATTACATGAATTAGAGGTAATGCATGTAAAATCCTTACCCTACTATCTGACATATAATAATGTATGTTTATTTAATTATGATCTAAAACAATCAAATATCCTTGATATAGAAAATTTGAAAATCAAATGTTTTATTTCATACAAATATTCAAAATTTTTTTGTGATCCAAATATTGCACCTTGTATGTAATTACAGTCATATCACCCTTGAATGTGCTGGATCATGTCTCATTTTGAAAGCTAAACAAGGTCAGGCCTGGTTAGTACTTGGATGGCAGCCAGTCTGGAAATATGTGGTGTTGTATGCTTAAGAAATCCTGGCATGGTGCTGTGGGTTAATGCTCTAGACTGCAAGGTTGTTTTGAACCGCAAGGTTGACAGTTCAGGCTTACTTGCCACTCCTCGGAAACACTACACAGGGTCACTGTGGGTCAGAACTGAGTCAACGAGACTTAACAACATGTAATCAAAAGTATCATTTAAAAATAAGGAAAATTCAGGCATTATCTAACCAGAAAATAAATGTAAATGTCTATATTCAATGTAAGGAGAGCTCCTGGTACACGGGTTAGAACATTCTCATGCTAACAGATAAGTCAGTGTTTGTACCCACTATCCACTCTGAGAGAGAAAGATGTGGCTATTTGTTTCCCAAAGATTTACAGCTGGGAAGCCCTATTTGTTTTAGTTGTTGTTAAGTGTTGTGGAGTCAGTCCAGACTCATCACGACAGTATAACTAGGGTGATTAAGGGCCAAAAAGAACTCTCAGAAATGCTATGTGATTGCTTTGTGTGTGGTGGTAACTCATATCAAAGTTTGGAGATTTCTGAAAATAATGTAAGATGTTGTAGATCTCGGAATCAAGTGGACAAATTGAAAAATAACCTATATAATTCTCAGTCTGGACATTGGTCTTAAGGAAGTACCTTTATTAACTAGACTAATACCCACATTCTCATTTGCCATTTAATACATGCTGAAACTCACAGTTAAGTTCTCCTATAAAAAACACTAAATGTTGTGAATATTAGTAAAATCAAATAGCTCTTGTGTTCAGCACCATAGGGGAGATTTCTGAGTAGTTGACACTTTGGAAAAATTAACTTTGCTTTCCTCTTATTATTGCCTAATGTTTACCTAATATGAGTAGCAATCAAAGATGGTAATCTGTGAAAGAAAATATACCCAGTTTAGATATGACTGTAGGGGAAAGCAAGTGGATTGATGTTTTAAGTACTCTAAATATAGTGCAACCAAGAAGTGATATAATAGGTGTGACGCTGTGGACTAATACATCAGACTGCAAAGTCATTTAAACTGCAATGTCAGTGGTTCAAGCTCACCAGCCGTTCCTTGGAAACCCTATACAGGGTCACTATGGGTTGGAATCGACTTGACAGCACTTAACAACAAAACAACATGTTATAAGTGGAGTCCTGGTGTGGCGCTGTGGATTAATGTAGTGGACTACAAAGTCATTTCAACCGCAAAGTCAGCAGTTCAAGCTCAGCAGCCTATACTGGGTCACTATGGCTCAGAATTGACTCAACGGCACTTAACAACAACAACAAATCTAATATATTGTTGTTGCTGTTAAGAGCAATCGTGTCAGTTTAGACTTATAACATCCCTGTATAGGGTTTCCAAGTAGCAGCTGGAGCGTTTGAACAGCCAACCTTGTGGTTTGTGGTCCTGGGCTGATCCTATAGCGCCACACCAGGAGTCTACTTAATATGTTCTTGTTTGTTGAGCAATCATGTAGGTTTCAACTCAATAGTGACACTGTAGGGTTTCTGAGGAGTGGCTGGCTAGCTTGAACTGCCACCCTTGTGGTTCAAACCAACTTTGAAATCCAGCACATTAACCCACAGCGGCACACCAGGACTCCATTTAATATATGAACTAATATTAACCATAGCTCATCCGATATAAAACTGGCTTAGATCTAGAATAATGGTTGTTATGTGCAGTGGAGTTGGTTCTGACTCATAGCAATCCTGTTCAGGGTTTCTGAGGCTGTAAATCTTTATGGAAGCAGAAAGCCTAATCTTTCTACTGCGGAACAGCTGGTAGTTTCCAACTGCTGAACTTGAGGTTCGCAGCATGATTCCTAACCACTTATTATAATATATATGAATTAAAATCAAAAGTCTGTCATTAAAACAATAATTATTCACTCTAAAAATGTTGTCATCTTAATAAATTTAATATAGTTAGTTAACCCTTAGTGCAAAAGAACTCTCAACTCTCATAAGGCTCATTTCTATTCTAATATCTTTTCAACAGATATAACTAACTCAGATGATGCTAAAACAAACAAAAAGAAGACTCCTGTTAGACAAATTAGCATGAATGAAGACTTGGTATTTTGGTTGTTACAATATAAAGCAAGAATTTAGGAAACTATTGCTGTTTTGTGCCGTGGAGTTGGTTCCGACTCATAGCGACCCTGTACAGGGTTTCTAAGGCTGTAAATCTTTACAGGAGCAGAAAGTATCATCTTTGTCCCACAGAACAGCTAGTTGTTTTGAACTGCTGATCCTGAGGTTCGAAGCCCGATTCGTAACCACTAGTGCCATTAAGTCAGCTCCAACTCATAGCGACCCTATGCACAACAAAAGGAAACATTATCTGATCCTGTGCCATCCACACAATTGCTGTTACTACAGAGTCCATTAAGGAGCCTCTGGTAGCGTAGTGGTTATGAGTTGGGCTGCTAATCTCAAGGTCAGCAGTTCAGAACTACTAGTCATTCTGCAGAAGAAAGATGAGGCTTTCTGTTCCCATAAAGATTTACAGCCTTGGAATCTCTATACTGGGTTGCTGTGGGCTAACGCGTCAGACTGCAAAGTTGTTTGAACTTTAAGGTCAGTGGTTCAAGCTCATCAGCTGCTCCCTGGAAACCCTATACAGAGTCACTATGGATTGGAATCAAATTGACGGCATTTAACAACAACAACCAATGAGTCCATTGTTCCTGCCACTGTCAGTCCATCTCATTGGAGGATCTTCCTCTTTTTTGCCAGTCCTACACTTTACCAAGTATGATACACTTCTCCAGGGACTGGTCCCTCCTGATAACATGTCCGTAGTTTAAGAAATGAAGTCTTGACATACTGGCTTCTAATGAGATTTCTGGTTGTATTTCTTCCAGCACCGATTTGCTTGTTCTTCTGGTAGTCCATAGTACTTTTATAGGAAATTGTATGATAAAAATAAAACTAAAATAGGAGCTAAAAATATGCAAAGATATTTCACTAGAAATAAAGAAAATAAAACTTTTGCTGGGTTTAGTTTCATTCCTACTACACCAATAACTTGTGTTGTTCCTTATTTTCAATTTTTTTCAGAAGTAAGCTGTAAATTTGGCTCATAGATATGCAGCTTTATGAAGAAATCTGATCCATAACATGAAAATGTTCTTCCCGCATTTTTTTTTTTTTTTTGGTCCAATTCAATTTCAGTTCTTATTTCCCCAGGAGAATGAATATAGGAGTGTCTTACTTTCATCCTCAGTTTGAATCTCATGCCAAGTGCTGTCAATATTTCTGCAATAAAGTTTCTTAACAAAGATGAATTAACTCCAGCTTTGCTTTCCTTGATTTTTTTCCCCCTCATTATCTGCTTCTTTGCTACACCTAGAATCTTTCTGACTATTGATCTGAGAGTGAATGATTCAAAAAAGTGCTGCATATTTGCCAGTAAGTGCACATAATGACTTAGATCCTGGAACAGCTAGTGACAGGGGCAGCAGGATGAAAACTTTGGTTCACCTTGTCTGCTCAATATATAGTTGCTGATTCCCTGACTTTAAATTTGTGCACTTTTCTATGCATTAGACATGGTGGGGTTTCTTTTTACTTTTAAGCAATGAGAAAAGAAGAGAAATAAGGTAAGAATCAAATAAGGTATTTATGTGACAGTATAATATTTATTATTTTTAATAACAAAATTTTATGATCAAACCGTCATTGAAGGAAAAAAAATCTCTTTGTAATTTTTTAATTACTTTTAATTTATCACTGTTGGTAAGTGCCATCGAGTTGGTTCTGACTCAAAATGACCTTGTATAGCATTTACAAAGATTGACTGGTGGGTTTGAACCACTGAGTTTGTGGTTAGCAGTCAGTCCACAGCTTATATTACAGAGCCACATAGGACTTCAATTTATTACTAACAACCTTGAATATTGTTACTGAGAGAACTTCAAAAAATTCATGGAAATATTATCTTTTAACATTTTCCTATAATCTTTCTGAAAACCCTCATTTTATTTGTAATGAACATACACAAAAACATTTATATAAAATAAAATAACAATTACACCATTTTATATTTGTGCTACACATCTTTCCTTTTGGACTATTTTACATATATTATTTCGAAAATTGCATACATCATTTACTCTATTTTCTTAATTAATGGCAAGGTCTATGCTTGTATGGAGTCCTGATGTAGCACTGTATGATAAGCACTGGACCACAAGATAAATTTGAACTGCAAGGTCAATTTGAACCATATTGTCAGTGGTTCAAACCTACCAGTCACTTCTCAGAAATACTGTACAAGGTCGCTGTGAGTTGGAACCGACAAAAGGACACTTAACAACAACATCATGCTTGTTAGGGTCCTATGTAAAAACAAAACAAAACAAAACAAAAAAACACAAAAGCACCCCAAACTAAGAAATGTGCACTTGTACATAGCCCAGTATCAAAAATTGCTATGATTTGTGGTCTCGAAAGCTGATATTTAACACACAAATTGTCCCCAGACCAATGATATATATATAAGGGAACTGCAACAAGAAATTCTATACCTCTTTGGACAATGTCTTCTTGCACTGAGGAATTCTTACAGAAAGAAAAGTGAAAAAAGCAAGTCTTCCCTAATGATGATATTTTTAAAAATCTTATAATAGAGCATAATCTGAAAGATATTATAAGCATATGTATATACATAAAAAAAAAAATCTAGGGATATATTAAGAGATCAATGGGAAAATTGAAGAAAAAATTTTAAAGGAAAAATTAAAGAATGAAACAGGTAAACAGCAAACTACCAAATTTGACAAACCATAAGAGGGAATTAGCTATAGTGGAGAAAAAAAGAGAGAAAAAAATTACCCACAATTCCATATGGAGAAATAGAGAAGATTATAGAAGGAGAAGGTTCAGCATACCATTATTAGGACTTACAGGAAAATAGGATAAAGAAATAGACCAAATCAAACAAAATGGTTGTGGCGGTTATATTCTGTGGAGTTTATTCTGATTCATAGTTACCCTTTCTTTCTTAGCCAATAAACTGTTAACAATAGTAGATAACCTCATCTTTCTACTATGGACCATATGGTAGATTCAAACTGCTGATCTTGCAATTAGTAGCCCAACTCATACTAACCCATTACATTATGAAAGCTCCTTTTGAACAAAATAAATATCTGTAAATATATCCATATATGGGCAGATACATGATTTATGACAACAATGGATTCTAGATCAGTAGTGAATTCAAGTTTTTCCAATAAAATGTGCTGGGTAAATTATAAATATTTCCAGAAAAAGAAAATAGTGAATGTAAAATTCTTTCCTCATACCATATATAACAAAAGACATTTCCTTGGCTTAAATACAAAAAAGTATAACAACAAATCAATAAATTAAAAAATAACATATAAGGATGTCTTCAAGACATTAAAGTAAACAAACATTTTTAAAAAGGATATCAAGATGATTAAGTATAATGAAAGTATTGATATATTAGACTACAATAAAATTAGGAGCTTTTTTTCATCAAAACATACCATAAAGAGAATGAAACTACAAACCAAAGATTTCAGCATGTAAGGAATATATATAACTGATAAATGAATTATATAGAATGCATAAAGAACTCTAATTAACTAATAAGTAAAAGATAAAAAATTAAGAGATATCAGGCAAAAGACTGGGACAGACACTTCAAAAGTGAGTTCCTTGGGTAACAAATCAGAACCATTCCTAGTTAGTTGTGTCTTTAAGGATTTGTCAAGGCATCAAACCAGCTTTATTTTATTCAGCTATGGCCAAGGAAATATTACTGAACATGCCTGAGTCTTAAATTATAGTAAACTGGAAAGGTAGCCAGAAAATGAAAAATCATGGGTCAAGACACTACTAGAAACTGCATTTCCCTTTTCCGGAAAAGGACAATGAATGCACTGCATAGCAGTCAAATCTCTTGTACCAGGAATTAGAGTATAGTTTGAAGCAGTACTACCCAACTCACAGATGGTGGTGCCCCAGTCAGACAATGAACTGTGTTGCTTTGAGTGTTTCATTCTACTACAGTCCTGCCAATACCTGAATATCACACAGCAGGATCCTGAATGGATTTACCTTGCCTCTTATAAGTCGCCTATTCCAGGACTTTGACCTGCAATTTTTCCCATTCCAGGTACTGTGCTATATGTACCAAACAAAATTTGAATCTCTACTTGATTCTCTTATTCAACCATGACAGAACCAAACTAAAGAGCAAGTTGGTTTGGGGCAGCAGCAGTGACAGCCAGGTAGGAAAGGATCCATGGGGGAGGGATTAAAACCCAGAGAAGCTGAACTCACGGAACACCATCAAAGCTCTGGATATAATATAAGGTCTAGGGCATCAGTTTCCTGGCACAGGCAAGTGGAATAACCACAGTATAAAAGAAAATACTGCGAGTTTGGAATCATTCCATATGGGACTCCCTCTGCAGTCACTCTACCTAGGTGGAGTTTAGAGGGCAGGGCTACAGCCAGACTGGCAAAGGGAACCAGAGCTAAAAGCAGTGCAGTGACATTTGCAAAAGGATATGTGAGGGATTCTATACATTTTTTCCTCCTCTTCCCTGTTGTGCCTTCTTTGCCCAGCCCAGACACCTTCAGGCAGGTGGGTACAGACTCCCCCCCCCAAAAAAAAAAAAAAAAAAAAAATCTAGTGCTGACCCCACAGTTTTCTCATGGCACAGAGAGAAAGAATTTGGCGGCTGTTTATGATGTCAGCCTGTGGACCCCAGCCCTAAAGTTAACTTGGGCAGGACCCTTTATCTGGCCTATTCAGAAAGAAAAAACCTGGTCTGGCCTGACAGACAAACCATATGAACAATCTGTAAAACTGCAACATAACAGGACGCAACTATCTCAAGAATTATGCTGTGCACACGCAGATACCTAACTGACATTCAGAGACATTTTTTTTCCTAATAACTTCTCAATATCTATCTGCACACTTCTATGGTGCTGACTAAAGGAGGAGGCTGAGTGAGCGAACACTCCCCACCCACTTCTGGAGGTTCCTACGGTGCACACACACTGCCTGTGTAGCAAGGCGACTGACACCACAGTTTTATTTTTGTTTCAAAGTGGTGGTTTTTGTCTCTGCTTTTATATTGATTCTGCTTTTGGTCCTTTTGGTCACACATTTTTTCTGGATGTGAGAGCTTTTTCTCCCTACATTACCCAAAAAAGACAGCTATTGTGGCCATATAGCCAAACTATAAGCATACCCCACAATATTCCACCATTGAGACAAGAACCAATAACAGCTGCAAAGTATTACATGGGAAAAGGGAAGCATATCTCCTGATCATATCCACCAGGAGACACATAGTAAGCTTAAGAACTCAACAACAAACATCCATTTAAGCATTAAAAACTCCACAAAACTACTGGAAATGAAAAGCAAAACAAAGGATTTCAAAACATGTCCAAAAACAGAAAAGAGTAACTGAGACAACTGAGCTGGAGACAGACAAAGGCTCCCCAGAAGAGGTAGAGCAGGTTTTGGATTTGCCTGAGAAGGAATTCAGAAGAATGCTATGGGAACAAATTCAAATGGCCACAGAGGGGTGGAGGAAAACAAGTAAGAAATCAGGAAAGTACTAAAAGAGCAATCAAACAAGATTGATACAACACTGGAAACAATTCCAAACAAGCAAAAAGAAGTCCAGATGATTAATAATAAAATATCAGAAATGGATAATACACTTAAAGGGGAAAAGAACAGAACAGAAGAGATGGAAGCCAGAACTAGTGAGCTGGAAGACAAATCTATCAATGCTACTAAGATAGAAGAGCAAGCTGTGCAAAGGATTAAAAAAAAAAAAAAGAAGAAGAAGAGAGTCTAAGATTCATGCTGGATAACATGAAGAGGAACAACTTAAGAATTATTGGCATTTCAGAACAGGAAGAATCAGAGAAGTCCACAGAAGAGATAGCTGAAGAGCTTCTGGAAGAAAATTTCCCTAACATCTTGAAAGATGAGAAGGTAAACATTCAAGAAGCCAAACGTACCCACGGAAGGATAAACTGTAAAAGAAAATCACCAAGACATATAATAATCAAGCTCTCCAAAATCAAAGACAAGGAGAGAATCCTAAAAGTGACCAGGGCAAAGAGAAGTGTCACTTACAAAGGCAAGCAAATTAGATTAAGCTCTGACTTCTCAGCAGAAAGAATGCAGGCAAGAAGGCAATGAGGAGACATATACAAAATCCTACAAGAAAAAAACTGCCAACCAAGAACCATATATCCAGCAAAACTATCAATAAAATATGATGGTGCAATCAAAACATTCCAGGATAAACATAATCTAAGAGACTTTGTCAAAACCAATCCAGCACTTCAAAACATCATAAAGGGAGTTCTGTAGACTGAAAAACCGAAAAGAACAGAAAACAACCAGAGGTTGACAGGCATGGCAACACCAACTGGAACTCAGACAGCAGAGTTCAGAACAGAACAACACTAAACCAATGAATTAAAAGGAATGGGAGGGCAACCAAAGATCAAAATAATATGTGTAAAAGAAGGTATAAATACAGGAACAGAGACCCAGGTGGTGAGGCTGTCAAGTAGATTACAGGATACCACAGATTCTTCCAAATGGAGAGAAAAGTTAATGGACTATGAGGTAACCCCAAAGAAAGTTAGTCCTCCACAACTTATCATGAAAATGAACTTCCAAGCAGAACAAACAAACACAAAAACTAAGAAGAAATATCACACAAAAAACACACAAACTCAGCTCAAGAAAACATGCAGAACAAAGGAACGAACAGCACTACCAAGAAAATAATATAATGGCAGCAATTAATTCATACCTATCAATAATGAGTTGCTACCAAATTAATGGCAACTAACAATAACAACAATCAATAATTACTTTGAATGTCAATGGATTGACTGCACCAGTGAATAGACAGAGAGTGGATGATTGTGTAGTAAAACAAGACCCTTCAATGTGCTGCCTGCAAGAGACACACCTTACATACAAAGACAAAAACAAACTAGAAGTTAAAGGATGGGAAAACAAAAAACATACCAAGCTAACTGAAACACTAAACAAGCAGGAGTGGCAATTCTAATCTCTGATAAAGTCAACTTTAAGCCAAAAACAAGCATAGGATATAAAGAAGGGCATTATCTCATGATCAAAGTGTCACTTG
This sequence comes from Chrysochloris asiatica, assembly GCF_000296735.1. Classification (NCBI taxonomy): domain Eukaryota; kingdom Metazoa; phylum Chordata; class Mammalia; order Afrosoricida; family Chrysochloridae; genus Chrysochloris; species Chrysochloris asiatica. The sequence continues at coordinate 801,868 of NW_006408720.1, read as the reverse complement.
AGCAAGACAACACAACCATAAAAAAAAAAAAAAAATCTATGCTCCAATGACAAAGCACCAAGATATATGAAGCAAACCTCACTAGAATTGAAGAATGAAATATGTAAACCTACAATTTTAGTGGGAGATTTTAAAAAGCCACTTTCAAAAAGGGACAGAACAACCAGAAAGACACTCAACAAAGTTACAGAGGAACTAAACAGCACAATCAACCAACTTGACCTCATAGATGTGTACAGAGCATTCAATCCAACAATAGCACAATATACTTTCTTCTCCAGTGC
>NW_006408720.1:781591-782185 GCF_000296735.1 Chrysochloris asiatica | reverse complement strand
TATGGTGAAAGAATACAACCTTGTCGCATACCTTTCTTAATTTTAAACCATGCAGTGTTCCCCTGTTCTGTTTGAACAACTGCCTCTTTGTCCAGGTACAGATTCCTTATAAGCACAATTAAGTGTTCCAGAATACTCATACTTCACAATGTTGTCCATAGCTTGTCATTATCCAAACAATCAAAAGCCTTTGTGTAGTCAATAAAGCACATGTAAACATCTTTCTGATATTCTCTGCTTTCAGCCAAGCTCCATCAGACATCAGCTATGATATCCCTCATTTCATGACCTCTTCTGATTTTGGCTTGAACCTCTGGAAAGTTTAATGTATGCTTGCAGCCATTTCTGTATTACCTTTAGTAAAACATTATTCGCACGGTATATCAAAGATATTGTCCAATGATTTCCACATTCCAGTGGGTCACTTCTCTTTGGAATGGGCACAAATATGGTCAGATAGTTGTCTTTCAAATTTCTTGGCATAGATGAGTGAGTGCCTCCTGTGCTGAATCACTTTCTTGAAAGATTTCAATTTTCATTCCATCAATTCCTGATGACTTGTTCTTTGCCAATTCCTTCAATGCACGTTGGACT
>NW_006408720.1:771247-780991 GCF_000296735.1 Chrysochloris asiatica | reverse complement strand
CGTGGACTTGTTTTCATTTTCATCAGCATCAGTTTTAATTTGCATATGAGTAATTGATGGTCTGTTCCACAGTCTGCCCCTGGCCTTGTTTTGACTGTTGATATGGAGCTTTTCCTTCATCTCTTTCCACAGAAGTATTGAATTTGATTTCTATGTATTCCAACTGATGAGGTCCATCTCTTATGCTTTCTAAAGAAGGTATTTGAAATGAACAAATCATTGATTTTACAGAATTCTATCATGAACTCTCCAGCATTATTTCTATCACCAAGGCCATATTTTCCTACTTTGCGCCCAACCTTTGCATTCCAATCACTAATAATGATCAATAGATCTTGATTACATGTTTGATCAATTTCAGATTGAATAAATTGGTGGAATTCTATTTTGTCCTCACTGGCTTTAGTGGTTGTAGCATAAATTTGAATAATAGTGGTATTAACTGGGCTTCCCTGTAGGCACATGGATATTATCCTATCACAGACAGTGTTTTAGATCATGACTGATCTGGATATGTTCTTTTTGATGCTGAATGCAACACCATTCCTCTTCAATTTGTCATTCTTGGCATAGTCAACCATGCATTTGTCTGGAAGCTCATCTGGAACCTGTCCACCATGTGTGACCCTGCTGATATTTAATATACCTGTGATATACCCATGGCATAGCTTTCAGAATCACAGCAACTCACAAGCCACCACAGTGCGACAAACTGACAGGAGAGTGGTGGATATATATATCCTTGTATGGCGTTGTGGGTTAATGTGCTAAACTTCAAAGTCAATTTTAAATGTAAGATTGGTGGTTCTAACTTACCAGCTGCTCCTCAGAAACACTATACAGGGTCTTGACAGTACTAGCAAAAATGATAACATATCTATCTACCTGCATGGAGTCCTGGTGAGGCACTGTGGGTAAACATTAGACACAGCTGTGTTTCACCCTAATAGTATAGTGGTTATGAGTTGCACTGCTAACCTCAAGGTCAGCAGTTCAGAATTACCAGATGTTTCATAGGGGAAAGATGAGGCCTTCTGCTCCTGTAAAGATTTATAGCCTCAGAAACCCTTACAGGGCACCTGTGAGTTAGCACATAACTACCACCACTACCATGTATAATATGAACAAGATGAGTTCTGGGAATATGGAAATGTAAGCAGGCCTAAAAACCCCATGCTCCCCACATGAACACAAAGTATAACAGCTAGAAATCTATACTCAATGATATGAAAACTCTGAGACTGTAGTCAAATTATCATAGCAGGGAATCGCAAATTGAGAAGATCATGTCCATGATCAGGACTTCATAGGGTAGCAAACAAGATAAAGACTTAAGGTAGAAAAATATCTTATTCTACTGTAGGAACCCCACCGCTACCCAGCACAACAGACATTTGAATAAAAGCCACAGTCCTTGCCACAAAAGCACATGGTTTTCCTGCATACTGAAAAGACCTCATTCTCTAGCCTTGTAACTATAAAGGTAGAGGTTTTGTAGCAAAAAGGGGTGAGTTGTCAATCTTACAGTCTCGGAGCAGAGGACCCTGGACCATCAAGGGAAAAGAGCTGGAGCAGAGTGTGGGACCCTATTCAGAGAAGTCGTGATGCCAGAGATAGAGAAATGGTGCAGCTGGAGACTCTAGACTCATAGAGGGAGAGGAGCTGTGTGCTGGCAGCCAGGAAGCAGGTTTGCAGGGTATGCCTTTTGGTTGTTTGAATGATTGTATATTCCTGAGTGTTTTGATATTCATCTAAAAAAAAAAAGCAAGGAATAGAAGCAAATGCTGTTGAATAATGATGCATGGAGGGGATTGTAATCATTGCAATGAAATTAAACACAATAGGATGAATGTAAAACAGATGATCTCTGATGTAAAGTGTCACTCAATTCACAATTAAAACAAACAAAGAAAAAGAAATCCATGACAACTTTAACCTTTTCTCCATTTATCATGATGCTGCCTGTTGTTTTAATTATGAGGGTTTTTGTTTAGTGTGCTCTGAGTTGTAATCCTTACTGGCAAGCAAAGTTGTGTCATCCTCATATCACAGATTGCTGATGAATTATGATGTTGGAGGAGAATATTAAAAGTACCATGAACTGCCAAAAGAACAAACACAATCTGTGTTGGAAGTACAGGCAGAGGATCATTAGAAGGTAGGATGGCCAGACTTCATCACTTATACTTCAGCAATTTTATCAGGAGGTAACAGTCCCTGGAGAAAGACAACATGCTTGGTAAAGTTGAGGGTCACGTAAAAAGAGAAGAACCTCAATGAGATGGATTGGCACAGTGGAAGCAGCAATGGCCTTAAGCATAGCACCAATTGTGAGGTTAGCACAGGACTGGGTAGTGTTTCTTTCTGTTGTGCCTATGGTTGGTATGAGTTAGTACCAACTTGACAGCACCTAACAACAAAGCAACGACAACAAATTACAACACCTTTTAACAAAAAGATCTATTTTGTAGAAAGAAAGGAAAGTAGACAGAGATACCCTACGTTCAAGCAATTATAGACCTTAGAAAAGACACAGAAAGATGCAATATGCATAGAAAAGACGTGTAGAAATATTTTTGTTGTTATTAAGTACTGTGGAGTCAGTTCCGACTCATAGTGAGCCAGCACAGGGTTTCCAAGGCTGTAAGTCTTTACAGGAGCAGAAAGTCTCATCTTTCTCCCACCGAATGGCTGGTAGTTTTAAACTGCCGACCTTGAGGTTAGCAGCCTGATTTGTAACCACTACAGTATGAGGCCCCTAAAAAAGCCACTAGCTAAAATTGAAGAAAATGGAAGCCAAAATCGTGTCCCAATGCACCTCCCCAAAACTACTCACCTCTTCCTAGTCTCTTACCTTTGCAAGAGGTTTCAGGGGTAGATGGGCAGTCTGTCAAGGTCAATGTTGTATTCTCTACAGTGGATTTGAAACAGTGAAAGAAGCTATGGAACTTTTCAGAAAATCCTGCTAACTTCATTGAAGGATTTAAATAATTAACTTTTGCTTTTGAACTAACTTAAAAAGACATTCTAGTGGTCCTCTCTAGGTGTTTCATAGTGGAGAAAAAAAATCAGATCTGGGCAGCTACCCAAACATACAGACATAATTTACATGTTCATCAACAGACATTACCCATTGGGATCATGGCAGGGTCCAGTGCAGATGCTCTGTGGCATGGTATTACCAAGACGGACAAACAGGAATAGCTACAAGGTATCACATGATACTCTTCCTCCTGGAAGGACTGAATCAGATACAGATTAAGTCTGTCAATTTTTCTAAATTAACAGAAGTCATTCAAGGGAAGGATGAAAATCGAGCTCTCTTTAGAGGACACCTGGTTGATGCTGTCTCTAGTCATACTAATCTATAACCAAGTTCATCTGAAACTACTATAGCTGTAAATACTGCTTTTATTAACCAGTCAGCTCATAACATCTGTAAAAAATTACAAAAACTAGCATTAGGTTTCCAAACTCTCCTGTCTCAGATGCTAGAAGTAGTCAATACTGTCTACAACAATCAGGATATGGAGGTGATAGGCAGGGACCATCAAAAGATTAAGCTTCTTGTAGTAGCTTTAAGGACTCAGAATCAAATCAACACCTCAGATCATGGCAAGAAGATGAATAACAATTACTTCTATGTGGAAAGCCTGGACACCATCACTGGGAATGTCAAACCCCAATGGTCCCTAAAACACCATCTCATCAATGCAGTAAATGTGGGCATTGAGTACATGATTTTCCAGCATTCCCCAGAGACTGTTGTGAAAGGCACAAGATCCTCTTGGCCACCGAAGAACCTGAGGACTGATGGGGTCTAGCGACAGCAGCAACATGCACACATCATTAAGAAGCCCTGGGTTATAGTGGATTTGGCCTTTAAGTTTATTTAGATTTTTGGTAGTTGCAAGAGCCACTTATTCAGGCTTAAAATCCTTTAGCGGCTCTCTATCCTCTTCATCTTGTATGATTGTCATTGTTGGGATTTCTGTGAAAAGGAGGGACTATAACAAATTGCTGGGTATATGTGAAAGACCTCCCTCATGGAAGAAATAGAAAGTCTCAGTTTCAGGGGCAACTATAGTGGAAAAATTAGTCCAAGTCCCTTCTTTCATTTACAAAGCACCAACGGGAACTGAAATTTCCACATTACAAATAGTCCCCTAGGAGGAAGACAACTACAAATACCATGGCTGATTCCAGTCAATCTCATGCACATGGTAAACTATTATCAAGCCTCAGACCCAGTATTTTAAATGTAGATTCTCGTGTTGTAGCCACACCCTCATCATGTGTAAAGCTAACATCATCAGGCTTCCCACAATAGTCCAGTATTTATCTGTAACTGAAATCCAAATTCCACCCAACTGCAATTGGTGTATTCCAGGAATCATGGTATCATTGGACTCAGTCTCTTAAGAATATTAAAACTTCTTTGCCAGGATTGAACTCTTTGTCAGGCAATCACTACCTTCCAGGCTGCTTTTTCAGGTTGTTTCAGGGTAATTTACAACCCCACTCACTTTATATACAAGTCTTGATCCCAATAATTCTTCTAATTGAGGAAACTCATCATTATTGTTCTGCATCTCTGGAGGAGTATGACTTATATGCCAAAGAGAAAACAACAAAAGTTGGGTATTTTGCTAGCTAAATGCCACCCAAGAGTCCTGGTGTGGCACTGTAGGATAAACACTGGACTACAAGATGAGTTTGAATCACCAAGTTGTTGGTTCAAACTCACCAGTGGCTCCTCAGAAACTCTATACAGGGTCTCTATGAGTTGGAACCAACTCAACAGCACTTAACAACAACAATGACAACAATATGCTTTAGGATATGTAACTCCTTTACCAGGGAAATTCCAAACATATCAAGACCTGTGGCCTGTTCACTCCTTAAGTTCAGCAGAAGACCCCCATCAGTGAAAAATGGACTTCCTCCACTTTTTGATTCTAGGCATCCTTACTCTAGTAGCAGTTGAATACATTGTATAATCTAGATATCCAAAATGTCTCCTCAATGATAAAAGAATTGGGCAAAGATTCAGGCCAGTCACTCAAGGCCCTCCAAAAACCACTGAACTCATTAGCTAATATGGACATGGATCATTGCATTGTTGTTGTTGTTGTTAAGTGCCGTCGAGTTGGTTCTGACCCATAGCGACCCTGTACAGGGTTTCGGAGGATGTAAATCTTTACAGGAGTAGAAAGCCTCATCTTTCTCCCACGGAGCTGCTGGTAGTTTCGAACCGCTGACCTTAAGGTTCGCAGCCCGATTCGTAACCACTACAGCATAGTCATACTAAATACTACATTGTCTAAATACGCATAACTCCCTAATCAAAGAAGGGGGAGTTTGTGATGCAGCTATACTTACATAAATGTAACTAGGGAAGGGACGCGTAAGGTCCAACACATTCTAGAAAATAGTAAGTGGCTACAGTGACAAATAAAAAACAAACAAACAGTATTCTCTCAGACTCTTTGGTCTCAAATTAAGGTTATCTTCCCTCAATAATCTGAACCAGTCCCTCCTCAGGCCCCTGACTATCATATTTCTACAAATTATCTTTGAACTTTGCACTCTAAACCTGGTATCTTCCATTGAAGCTAAAATACTAAAAGCTTTCCACGTACAAATGCTGTTAACTCATGCAACTCTGCATTTAGACAACTTTGAGCACTATAGATCAGGAAGATATCCACTTAATTGCTTCCTTTGTCCTCCAGCCAGGTATATCATACTGTGACTAACAGCCTCAGAGCAGTAAGATGAAAACCTCTCCAACCGTAATGACAGGAGGAAAACTGTTACCCTTCCCTAGGGACAATGTCCTCTGCCAGCAGGAAGTAGCTAAGACTGTTGTTGTTAAGTACCATTAAGGCAATTCCAATTCATAGTGACCCTGTATTGGGTTTTGGAAGAGTGGCTGGTAAATTTGAACCTTGCAGTTCAAGCCAATCTTGCTGTCTAGTATATTATCCTATAGCACCACACCAGGACTCCAAGAGAAGACTAGCTACCCTTTCCTGCTGAAGCATAAGCATATCCTAATCATTAGGGAGAAAGGTTAGATAGTTAGATCAGGGAAGGAGAGGTCAAATTGCAAACCACCAAAAAGGACCAGCCAAGCAGAAACTCCCTAGGATAGAAAAGACTGAATTGTGTAAGACCCAAGGAAAGAAATATCATAAAAAGATATCATACAAAATTGGACAGCACAATCATCAAAAAAGACTAAGGAAAGCACAGGAAGCAAAGTACATAAAGCCTAGTTTAAACAGTTAACCAGGGCTGTTGTCTGTTGTGAATTAGGTGCCCGTTCTTGCTCTCACAAAACCATCTATGCTTGAAAATAAACCTTTGCTTGATGGCTGTTTCTTTGTGAGTATCTCTTGCTTGGTGTTCAACCCCAACTTGTGCCTACACCTCTCTTAGTCTTTGGTGAAGACAGTAGGACTGAACCATTGGGAACTAACTATTACACCCAGTAACAAGATCATTACATTAGAAGAACACATGACAGAATCCTACTTCAGTGAAGGTTTATTAAATAAATAAATAAACTCCAATTAGACATTTTTGTTGTTGTTATTTTGTTTTAAAATTAAGTTTGTGGAAACCTTCCTTCTAAAAATGCCTGTCTGGAGCCTTATTGAGTTTTCAAAAAAATTGGACAGGATACCTGGGTTCTTGACCTACTTTGACATAACTAGCTCTCTAACTAGAACTGCAAGGTTAGCAGTTCGAAACTACCAGCTGTTCCAAGGAAGAAAGATGAGGCGTTCTGCTCCCATTAAGATTTACAGCCTCGGAAACTCTGTACAGGATCACTATGAGTCGGAACCGACTCATCGGCACATAACAACTAGAATAAGACATATGACATGTTTGACCTTCATGTATCCTTTGTAGCAGAAGGGGTTTGAGCGAATCTTTAACTTTTTCCCTTATTCTAAATATCTCATAATTCCCATAATTCCTTTATTAGGAGTAGATTAATGACTATGCCATATGATACACATTCGTTTGTTCTATCCAAATTATAGTGAAATCTAGACTTAACAGAGAGACATATAAGTTAAATCAAACATATTATATGGTATGTTGGTAAAGGATCCTTTTATAAAAAAACATGATGTATATGAAACAAAGGCATGTAGTACAAAGATATTTTTTCTTCCTTCACATGTGACCTTTTAAAATCAGAAATATTATTTATAGAACCCACCCACCCCCTATGCCATTTATGTGGAAAACATTTCTGACCTTTGGAAATGCAAGGCATAGAGTTCTGAATGTGACTTTGAAAATTAATTAATAAAGACTACAAAGCTATTTATCCATATAATTTGAATAGAAAAGTTTCTGAAAAACTTTTAAAAGCAGCCAGATAAAGAGCCTAATAAATGATAAAGGTCATGTTGACTATAGAACAGACTCCCTTTCTACTTTTACACTTCTAACTAATCATTGCAGTCTGGTTGTTGTCTGATAAGAGAGTTAATTGCTCCATATTTCTTTTTTTTTAAACCTAAGAACTAAATTAAATGCTGAAAATGGAATGAAAAAAGTATTTATATATTTTTGTTTTGTTTTGGCTGTCTTCATTTATTTTCTTAGTGATATGAACATGACAATTTGGTGGGAGAAAAGTACTTCCCCTACTTATTCTCCTCTAACATCAGTGTTCCTTCGGAATTGTAAATCTTGCAGTAACCTCATACAATTGGTTGGTTGGTTAGTTGGTTATGTGCTGTGGAGTGGTTCTGACCTATAGCGACCCTGTACAAGGTTTCCGAGTCCTTAAATCTTTACGGGAGCAGAAAGCCTCATCTTTCTCTCACGGAACAGCTGGTAGTTTCGAACTGCTGACCTTGCGGTTCGCAGCCCGATTCGTAACCACTGCAATTAATTTCGCTACTGATCTAAATTTTCACAGTGGAATTATTGTTTGCCACTCCACTGTCCTGGAGACCAAGTGATTATTCCTCAACATACATATAGTGACTTGTCCTTTCAAATCTTTGAACCATTTCGGAATGACTCAAAATGGATGTAAAATAAACTTTACACTTTGCCAACCCACCTCACACTGTTCCTTTTCAGTCAAATTTCATTAAAATTAATAATAATGAAGCGGTACTTAAAGAAGATCAGAACCTTCAGCAACTAACTTACCTCTCATACAATAGGACACAGAACATACTCACATAGTCCTAAACTTAGGAAACTTCAGTAATATTGTCCCTTGCGTTTCATATAAATTCCTCACTTATTTTCTCATCCTACCTTTTATTTTCATAACCATTTTTATTTGCCTCATCAATGTGTTCTCTCATACATGTTTTGAGTCTAAATATTGCAAGACTATACAAGGCTATAAAGACTTCTGCCATATTGTCGTTGTCGTTGAGTGCCGTGGAGTCGGTTCCGACTCATAGCCACCCTGTACAGGGTTTCCGAGGCTGTAAATCTTTACGGAAGTAGAACGCCTCATCGTTCTCCTGCGGAACAGCTGGTAGTTTCGAACTGCTGACCTTGAGGTTCACAGCCTGATTCGTAACGACTACGCTACCAGAGCTCCTCATTAGCTCCATCAATTTTAACTTTTCCTTGTCAGGGTCATGCCAACATTTAAGAAGTATGAATACCCTATTTTAGTCAGTTGTGGAGGATGGTGTAGGGGTGAAAGAGATCACCATTTAATATTGCAGTTTACAAGGGCACTAATACAGGCAATTAAAATAAATATTCACTGTCTGACTTGGAGTTTTCATGGCTTCTTGTTTCTTTGTTGTTGTTGTTGTTTTTATTAGGGGGAAAAGACTCACTCAGAGGCATTGAGGAAGTATTTAATACACAGGTGTTTCAAAAGTTTAATGAACTTTGTTAAGCAATAGAAAAGCCCTCTAGCCAAGAGTTTAATACTGCTTTTAAACAATAACTTATTTAAAATACAATTCTGAAAGAGACTATGCCCCAGAAAAGCATGCAAACAATCCAATTGTAAAGAAAACACAATTCTCACGTTAACAAGAATTAAAAGCAGAATTACTGAAAATCCACAGTTGTACAACCAAATCTGTGAACAGAAGATGTTGATAAAATTTAACAGTGACCTGATTATAAATTATATAACTGGATGTGATAAGCTGAATTTTGATATTTGAAAACCAAGCTAATATTTTCTTGGTCAAAGTTATATTTTTAGGAAGGGCTTTGAATTTTACAGAAAAACAAACTCTCAGAATGAAATGAAATAAAGATCAGGGGTGGGGAACATTCGGCAGGCACTTGGGTGTATGTTGTTGTTGTTAAGTGCCAACGAGTTGGTTCCACTCCATAGCGACCCTGTATAGGGTTTCTGAGGAGCGGCTGGTGAGTTTGAATTGCAGACATTGTGGTTTGAACTGACTTTGCAGTCCATCTCATTAACCCACAACATTATACAAGGACTCCCTCGGGCCATATAAGACCCTCAAAATCATTACATCTTGCCCTGCTAAGGCAACCACAGTTCCAGACATCACATTGTTGGTGCTAAGTGCCGTGGAGTCCATTCTGACCCATAGCGATGAGCCGGCTGGTGAGCTTAAACCGCCGACCTTGCAGTTCAAACGGCTTTTGCAGTCTGGTGCATTAACCCACCGCGCCACAGCAGGACATCATATTGGTGATGGTTAAGTGCCGCAGAGTCGGTTCCGACTCATAACAACCCTGTACAGGGTTTCCGAG
>NW_006408720.1:762632-764517 GCF_000296735.1 Chrysochloris asiatica | reverse complement strand
TATTAAGTGTGATAAAACTGTTTAGAGCAATTTTATATCACAACAGTCATGTTATATTAATGAGCTAACACACACAAGGTTACCTGTCTTAATATGGAAATAAATTGTATGTAACCACCATCCTCAGCCCATCTCTAAATTTTGGTTATCTATAGAAATATATATATTTGGGTTCTATGGGTTAATGTACTGTACTGCATGCTTGGTTTGAATGCAAAGTCAGTGGCTCAAGCTCACCAGCCTCTCCTTGGAAACCCAATACAGGATATCTTTGAGTCAGAACCAGCTCAATGGCATGTAACAAAAACTATATATATACATATATGATGATGAAATTAACTATAGAGTTAATGTAATTTACAAGGAAGGTAATTTAAGATCACAAAATTCCGTGTCCAATGATTTAATTAGTTTCAATCATGGACTCCAAATTCTTTTTGACCAACAAATGATGGCAGTGACTGTGTGCTGTTGAGTCTGTTCTGACTCATAGTGACCCTGTAAATGGTTTCTGAGGCTGTCACTCTTTACTGGCACAGAAAGCCTCTTCTTTCTCTTGCAGAGAAGCTGGTGAATTCAAACTCAGACTTTGTGGTTAGTATCCAAACTCATAACCTCACATTAAGCTACCAGGGCTCCTTGTGTACACTATATGTTAGTGCTATATCATTTTGTTTAATGCTACTTGATATGATTTTCTCAGGTATTTTGTGGGCTTGGGGATGATCAGAAAATTTCCCAAATGAATTTGCAGCAATTGTTTCCTTGCTTTACACCATTTTGACTTATGGAATGTTTCACAGGAACACATAAGTTACAGAATGCAGGGGATATTTGTAGTGGGAGAATTCTTTGAGAGGCATGAGGCATTGGATCTATAGAAAAAATGTTATTATATTTTTGCATGATTTGACCATAAACATAGTTAATATATAAATAATGTTTACTGGTGTTCTGCATTTATGATAAAATTACAGAAGACAATTCTTATAGGGTGGAATTTAGAAAGCCCATATTTATAGTAAGTCAATATGTAGAATCTAAATTAAATGACCACTTAATTTAGATGACCACTAGATACAATCAAGATGGCAGATGGGGTAGACATACAGTAAGGTACTCTGTCACCAACAACGTAGAATACCAGGCCAAGCAGGCTAAGGGGATGGTGCTAGAACTCTGAAACACATATAAAGGAATATTTAGAAGTTTGGAAGGGTTACAGCTAGGAGAATTTGTAGCAGAATCAAGAAATCCATTGCATTCTAAATCAAGACATTGAGCTATTTCAGAGCCACAACCTTGGGAGAGATGATGTAGGGGAAGGATCAGAACAGCCACGAACGCATGACAGAACTGTGGAGTTACAGGTTTGGACATTCATTTTTTGGTATCTGTCACTGGTCTCTGGCTGTCTACGCACCTTCATTCTGGTAACTAAAGGGGATGCCTGAGTGAATGGATATCCCACCCCCATCCCTGGAGGGTTCTACTATGCATGCACACAGATGTCCATGAAATTTAAAGTGACAGTTTCCACTTAAAACCAAATGGCCACCACTCCTCTATCAGGTTGTCATACTGTGGTGGCTTGTGAGTTGCTATGATTCTGAAAGCTATGCCACTGGGATTTTAAATAACCAGCAGGATCACCCACGGTGGACAGGTTTCAGATGAGCTTCCAGACAAAGACAGACTAGGAAGAAAGAGTGATGAACTGCTTACAAATCTTTAGTCACTGAAATCCCTATGAATAGCAGAGAAACACTGTCAGATATAGTACCAGAAAATGAGCCTATCAGGTTTGAAGTCATTCAAAATGCGACTGGGGAAGAGCTGCTACCACAAAGTAGAGTTGATTGTGATAACATAAATGGAGTAAAGC
>NW_006408720.1:760872-761652 GCF_000296735.1 Chrysochloris asiatica | reverse complement strand
GAAGAAAGCAAAAAGTCATTGAGAAGACAAGGTAGAGGCAAACTGTCAAAATGGATGTCAGCAGAGACACTGCAACTTGCTCCCCAGCATAGAGATGCTAAAGCAAATGGAAGAAATGAGGACGTCCAAGAGCTGAACAGAAATTTTCAAAGATCAGCTCGAGAAGGTAAAGCCAAATATTACAATAAAATGTGCAAAGATCTGGAATCAGAAATCCAAAAAGGAAGAACATGCTCAGCATTTCTCAAGCTGAGGGAACTGAAGAAAAAAAATTCAAGCCTTGAATTTCGTTATTGAAAGATTCTCTGAGCAAATTATTGAATGATGCAGAAAGCATCAAGAGAAGATAGAAGGAATACACAGAGTCACTGTACCAAAAGGAAATTGTTAATGTTCAAACATTTCAAGAGGTATCATATGATCAACAGCCAATGATACTTAGGGAGGAAGTCCAAGGTGCATTGAAGGAATTGGAAAAAAACAAGGCACTAGCAATTGATGGACTAAAAATTGAAATCTTTCATGAAAGTTAGGCAGCACAGGTGGCACTCACTTATCTCTGCCAAGAAATTTGGAAGACAACTATCTGGCTGACTGATTGGAAGAGATCCATATTTGTGCCCATTTCAGAAAGAGGTGACCCACCCGAGTGCGGGAATCATCAGACAATCTCTTTGATATCTCCTGCAAGTAAAATTTTGCTAAAGGTAATACAGAAATGGCTACAATCATACATTGACAGAGAACTTCCAGAGGTTCAAGCTGGATTCAGAAGAGGCC
>NW_006408720.1:758094-760676 GCF_000296735.1 Chrysochloris asiatica | reverse complement strand
CGAGGCTGTAAATCTTTACGGGAGCAGAAAGCCTCAACTTTCTCCCGCGGAGCAACTGGTAGTTTCGAACTGCTGACCTTGTGGTTCGCAGACCAATTCGTAACCACTACGCTACCAGAGCTCTTTATAACATCACATTAGGGGTGAGTTAATTAAATGTTTGGGCAAATATAGCAGGCTAATTTTTAAGTTAATAATATTTAATGGCTGGCAAATGATGTTATAAATTTTGGCAGAAAAAAATTTCCCCACTCCTGCTTCAGGTAGAACAGTTCCATCAAGAATGTAAACCAATCTTATCATTGTTTCAGGCCCAAAAGTGAATGAAATAAGATGTTCCTATGTCCTTGAAGTCACTAGATCTATTGACACTCAGGATATCAGTGTGTCTGACAGGATCCTTCCCAATTTGATATTGCTCTGAGATGCCAAACTTTAACAGACAGATGAGGAATGAGAACAACAAGTTAAGAAAGAAATCAGCAAACAGAACAGGATGAGGTGGAAAGGTATGAGAAGACACCTTGCCCAGGTGTCAAAGATCAAGGCAATCATTCAGCATGTTTGATGGCCTGGGTGGCTGATGGATATCACCCCTCTTAATGAGGACCAATCAACCATTTCAAGTGCAAAATTGAGATTAAATAGCTGAGCAGCACAGTGTGGTAATAGTCTGAAATCAAATAGTGACTATACTTCAGTCATTAAGATCCCTCAGTCAACCAGATGGATTTTTTTTTTTCATCCCTGAAGGTCCATTTTATGTCGCATAGGTACTGCCTGCATTTGAGTTTCATCTTCTTTTATTTCTCTTTCCCATCCTCTGATGGAGGCACTAATGAGCTGTAAAAATAGCCAAGGGGCAGACAAAATAAGGGAGGAGAAATAAAGGACAAGGATAATCTACAAACTAAAAAATTACTCTCTGAAAAATCAAGAGCTGGCTAGTGATTCCCTAAAATGATGAAAATAACCTCACCAAATACTTTTTCTTTTAACATGTTGAAAAATAAAAACAATTCCTTTAAGTCCCTGCAATATAAAATTGTCACATTTTATGTAACTTTGATTTTGGCTGTGCTTACAAAGGGAAATTGTCCATAGGAAAAAAATAATCAAATGCAGTCTAGGGTATGCCACTCTTAGTAAGTGGGTATCATAATTACCTGACTTTGTTTTTTTTTTTTTTACATCACCAACTATTTTGAATTGTAATCATTGTTAACAGAAATACTTTTACATTTTAATTCTTCTATCTTCTAAAAGAGAATATGAGGAATATAGATGAAAATTTTCTTGATGACTCAGTTATAAAATTGTTGATGTTGTCATTAAGTGGCGTGGAGCTTGTTCTAACTCATAATGACACCGTATAGGGTTTCTGAGGTTGTAAATTTTTATGGGAGCAGAAAACCTAATCTTTCTCCTGTGGAGTGGCAGGTACATTTGAACTACTGACCTTGAGGTTAGCAGTCCAACTCATAATCCACTCATAATGCTACCAGGGCTCCATACAATATATGTTGTTGTTATTGTTAGGTGCCATCAAGTCGGTATCAACTCGTAACGACCTTATGCACAGCAGAACGAAACACTGCCCGATCCATATGATGGCTTAAAAATCTACCACCTCACTATCCACTATTCAAATAATCTAGAAGGGTACCTTTTTAGCTCTACACACTACTGCCTGACTCATCTCTTTAAATGTTGCCATTTGCAAAGCCCCCTGACTGTTAAGGGCTGTGGAGACTGTTCTGACTCATTGCAACGCTTTATAAAGTTTCTGAGGCTGTAAACCTAATGATTAAAATGTATAGTATATTGTATAATAGCCTGGAAAAGAAAATATTGGAAAGGATCTAATTTACAGATAACTGGATTCTGGGAAATTTGGACTGGAAAAATAAAAATTAATTTAGAAAAGAAATTATATTTTTGAATCTATACTTAGTACAATAGTGGACACTGTTGCATAAGTTATCTTATTTACACCCTACAACAACCCTATGTGTTCAGTGTTATTGTTAGCTGCTAAGTGCCAGTGAGTCTGTTCCAAGGAGTGGCTGATGAGTTTGAACCGCCAATCTTGTGGTTCAAACCAACCTTGTCATCTTTGATGTTGTTGGTACCAACTCATAGATTTACACTAAGCACAACAGAACAAACCACTGCCAGGTTCTTTGCCAACTTCACAATCATTGCTAGGTTTGAAACTATTGTTACTGCCACTGTGCCAATCCATCTTGTTGGGGAGGTGGGGGGATCTTCCTTTTTATCTCCAACACTCCACTTTACCAAACATGGTATCTTTCCCCAGGGACTGGTCCCTGATAATATGTCCGAAGCACACAAGGTCTGGCTATCATAGCTGCTAAGGAGTATACTAGCTGTACTTCTTCCAACACTATTTTGTTCTTTTGGCAGTCCATCGTACTTTAAATATTCTCCTCCAACATCATAACTCAAATGCATCAATTCTTCTACAGTTTTCCTTATTCACTCTTCAACTTTCATATACATATGAGGTTATTGAAAATACCATGGCTTGGGTCCATCACATCTTAGTCCTCAGACTGACA
>NW_006408720.1:741794-750588 GCF_000296735.1 Chrysochloris asiatica | reverse complement strand
CTCATGAGGAATCTGTACCTGGACCAAGAGGTAGTTGTTTGAACAGAACATGGGAACACTGAATGTTTTAAAATTAAGAAAGGTATGCGACAGGGTTGTATTCTTTCACCATACGTATTCAACCTGTGTGCTGAGCAAATAATATGAGAAGCTGGGTTCTATGAAAAAATAAACATGGCATCAGAATTGGAGGAAGACTCATTAACAACCTGTGATATGCAAATGATACAATCTTTCTTGCTGAAAGTGAAGAGGACTTAAAACATTTACTTGAAGATCAAAGAGCACAGCCTTCGATTTGGATTACATCGCAATGTAAAGAAAACAAAAATCCTCACCAAAGGACCTTTAAGCAACATTCTTATCAATGGAGAAAAGATTGAAGCTGTCAAAGACTTCATTCTTCTTGGATCAACTATCAATGCTCACAGAAGCAGCAGTCAAGAGATCAAAGGACGTATTGCCTTAGGCAACTCTTCTGCACAAGACCTTTTTAAAGTGTTGAATAACAAAGATGTTAGCTTTAGGACTAAGAGCCATGGTGTTTTCAATAACCTCATATGCATGCGAAAGCTGGGCAGTGAATAAGGAAGACAATAGAAGAATTTATGTCTTTTAATTAAGATGTTGGAAGAGACTATTGAAAGTACCATGGGCTGCCAAAAGAACCAATAGATCCGTTTTGGAAGAAGTGTAGCCAGAGTGCTGCTTAGAGGCTAAGGTGGCCAGACTTCGTCTCTGATACTTTGAACATATTGTCAGGAGGCAGCAGTTGCTGGAGAAGGATATCATGTTTGGTAATGTGGGGTCAGAGAAAAAGAGGAAGACCCCCAATGAGATGGATTGGCCAAGTGACAGCATCGATGGACTCAAACTTGGCAACAACAGTGAGGTTGGCCCAGGATTGGACAATGTTTCATTCTGCTGTGCATAAGGTCGCTATGGGTCAGTACTGATTCGATGGCACCTAACAACAAAAGCAACAAATTAAATGACCACTAGGTGGAGGGTCATAGAAAAAAAAGAAAGACCCCCCTCAGTGAGATGGATTGGCAAAGTGGCAGCATCAATGGGCTCAAGCATGGCAACAATTGTGAGGTTGGCCCAGGATCAGGCAGTGTTTCATTCTGTTGTGCATAGGGCCACTATGAATCAGTGCCAACTTGATTAACAACAACGACATTCATATGTCAGATTTTTCTAATGTTGAGTTGGCTTTCATATTACTGTGATACTGATAGCTATGCCCTTAATATTTAAAATACCATCATGATCATTCATGTGGACATGTGTCAGCAGAGCTTTGAGACCAAGAAAGACTAGGAAGAAAGAATGATAATTTAACCTAAAATTAGGTAATGAAAACCATGGGTCACAACAGAGTACTGTCTAATATAATGCCTGAGGTAAATGGGTACTCTAGATTGGAAGGCACTACTCAATAGCTGCAAGGATGAACTCACATATACCCATGATGATTTCGATGGCACAGGACCTGCAATGTTTCATTCTGTTACACATGAGGCTACTATAATTTAGAACTTACTGAAGCAAAACTAATAAGTTCTATAAAGCATGAGAAGTATATTATATAGTATTCTGGTGTGGTGCTGTAGGGTAAGCACTGCATAGCTAACCTCAAGGTTCGCAGTTCAAACCCACCAGCTACTCCTTGGAAACGCTATACAGCTTGCTATGAGTCAGAACTGATTTAAAGACATTAATAACAACATTATATATGTATTATATAACGCCACATGGCAATTATGACAAAAACTACAACAGAAATAGTGATGGGAAGAATTGGAGTATTGATGCAGGTTAATAGGATTTTCCATTATAAACCTTTCCACTATTTGATAGAAATTATGGGAATGTTTTATTTACAAAATGTTTTGTTTTGTTTTTTAAGTTACCGGGAGCTTCTGCGTTAGTTTAGGAATTATCTATGGTGTCCCTCACACTTCAGACATTGTTATTTTATTTCTTTCCCCAACTGATCAAATCATGATTTCAAGATGGTTGTTATTAAGTTATTTCAAGATATGTTATTAAGTCAATTCTAACCTTGTAGGACAGAATACAACTGCACCATTGATTTCCATGATTGTAACCTTTACAGTCACAGATTGCTAGATCTTTTCTCCCATGGGGCCACTGGTGGATTTAAACTAACTTTTAGGTTTGCAGCAGAACACTTTAAATTGCACCATCTGGGCTTCTTCATTTTGAGACTAGGAGTGGCTGGTGGGTTTGAACTGCCAACCTTGTTTGAGGTCAAGTGTTTATCCTACAATGCCACACCAGGACTCCAAAATACATAAGAGCAGTTTTCAATTCTCAGCTGTGAGGGAAACTGGATTCTTTTCTAATACTGTTGTCAGGTGCCATGCAGTATGTTCTGACTTGTAGCAACCCTAAGCATAACGGAATGAAATGCAGTCTGACCCTTCATCATCTTCACAATTGTTGCCATGTTTGCATGCATTGTTGCAGGTGCTATGTCAATCCATCTCATTGGGGTCTTCTAATTTTTAGTTGACCCTCTTCTTTGCTAAGCATAATATCCTTTACCTGGCATTGTTCCCTCCTGATAACATGTCCAAAGTACTTAAAAAAATAGTCTAGACATCCTCACTTCAAAGGAGCATTTGGCTACAGTTTATCCAAAACAGAATAATTTGTTCTTCTGGCGCTTAATGAAACTTTTGATATTCTTGCCAGCACCATAATTCAAATGCAGTTATTCTTCTACTAGGGTCCTCCATATTTATTGTCTAGATTTCCATTGCTCATTGTTGTTATTATTAGGTGTCAATGAATTGGTTCTGGCCCATAGCAGCCCCATGTATAACAGAATGAAATATCACCCTGTCCTGCAACGTTCTCACAATTTATGCTACACTTGAGCTCATTGTTGCTGCCACTGTGCTAATCCATCTCATTGAGGGGTCTCCCTCCTTTTCATTCTCTCCACTTTGCCAAACATAGTGTCTTTCTCAGGGACTGGTCTCTCCTGATAATATGTCTGAAGTATGAGAGACAAAGTCTGACAATCTTGTCTTCAAAGGAGCCTTTTCATTGTACTTATTCCAACACAGATTTGTGTATTCTTCTAGCAGTTCATGGTATCTTGAATATTCTTCTCCAACAACCATAATTCAAATGTATCAATTCTTCTACAGTCTGCCTTATTCATTGTCCAACTTTCACAAGCATTTGAGACTATTGAATATATCATGGATTGGACCAGGGGCACTTTAGTCTTCAAACTGACACCTTTGCTTTTCAACACTTTAAAGACTTCTTATGTAGTTGAGTTGCCTAATGATTTCTTGACATCTGTTTCCTTGAGTGTTGATGGTGGATCCTAGCAAAATGAAGACCCTCACAACTTCAATCCTTTTCCATTTTTCATGATGCTATTTATTGTTCCAGTGTGAGGATTTTTGTTTTCTTTACATTGAGGTGCAATGCATACCAAAGGCTTTGGTCTTTACTCTTCATCATTAAGTATTTTAAGATGTCTTCACTTTCAACACTTTCAACAAGCAAGGTTATAGCATCTGCTGATCACAGGTTGTCAAAGAGGCTTCCTACAATCCTGGTATAATGTTCTCCTTCATATAATTCAATTCTTGGGTTATTTTCTCAGCGTACAGGTAGAATATGTATACACACCTTTCCTGATTTTAAAATATTCAGTGTCCCCTTTTTCTGTTCGAATGACTGATTCTTGGTCTGTGTACAGTTCCTCATGAGCACAATTAAATGTTCCAGAATACTCATTTTCTGCAATGCTGTCCATAGTGTGTCATGATCAAAACCATCAGAAGCTTTGGTATAGTCAATAAAACACAGACAAACATCTTTCTTGTATACTCTGCCTTCAGCCAAGATCCATCTGACATCCGCAAGATCCATCTGACACCCCGTATTCCATGTTCTCTTCTGAATCTGGCTTGAACTTGTGAACGTTCTCTGTCAATGTACAGTTGAAGCCATTTAAAATTTATTTTTAGCAAAATTTACTTGCATATGATATTCAAGGTATGGTCCTATGATTTCCATATTCCACTGGGCTAGCTCTCTTTGTAATGAGCACAAATATTAATATCTTCCAATCAGTTGGCCAGGTAGATGTCTTCTAAATTTCCTGGCATAGATGAATGAGTGCTTCCAGTGCTGCATTTGTTTGTTGAAATATTTCCATTTGTATTCCATAAATTCCCAGAGCCTTGTTCTTTATCAATGCCTTCAGTGCACATTGAACCATCAGAATCATTGGCTCTTTGGTCATTGCTATCTTTTGAAATGGGTGAACAGGGACTATTACTTTTTGCTACACTGACTATATTCCTTCCATCATGTTTTGATACTTTATGCATCAATCAATATTTTACAAAAGACTTCTTCAATATCTCAAGTAGAGCCTTGAATTTTTTCTTCAGCTCTATCAGCTTGAGAAATGCAGAGAATGATCATCCCTTTCAGCTTTTTAACTTTACATCTTTGCACATTTCATGATAACATTTGATTCTGTCTTCTCAAGCTTTCCTTTGAAATTTTCTCTCCAGCATTTTCACCTACTCATTTCTTCCATTTGCTCTACACTAGAGAGCATGTTTCACAGTCTCTTCTGACAACCATTTTTGTCTTTTCTTTCTTCCTTACCTTCTTAATGATCTTTTGTTTTCTTCCTGGATGATGTTCTTGATATCGTATCATAAATCTTGTGGTTATCATTTTTGAAAAATGGTATTTGTAAAAAAAAAGTAAAGTCATTGCTCTTACAAAATTCTATCATACAATCTCCAGCATTGTTTCTATAAACAAGCACATATTTTCCAACATTCCAATTACCAATAATTATTAGTGTATCTTGATTGAATGCTTAATAAATTTCAGACTGAAGAATTTGGTATAATTCTTCAATTTTTTCATCATTGGCTTTAGTGCTTGGTATGTAAATTTGAATAAGCCTTATTAAGTCATCTTCCTTTCTGTGTTTTTGTTTTTTGTTTTTGTGTGTGTGTGTGTGTGTGTGTGTTTTGTTGTTGTTGTTGTTTTGTTTTTAATTGTTGTAAAATTGCTTCCAACTCATAGGAACTCTGTATAGGTTTTCCAAGGAGTGGCTGGTTGGTTTGTCCTTATGGTTAGCATTTCAGTGCTTATCCTAGAGCATCACACCATACTCCTTGTAGGTGTGTGAGTACTAGCCTATCACAGACAGCATTGTACTTCAAGGATGATATTGAAATTCTCTTTTAAATGATGAATGTGACACTTTTCCTATTAAATTTGAAATTCCCAGCATAGTAAATCATAGGATTGTCTGATTAAAAAATGTCCAATATCTGTCCATTTCAGTTCATTAATGTGCTACATTTCAGTTTTGATGAAACTTCTAATTTTCCTGGATTCATAATGTGTATGTTCCATGTTCTGACTACTAATGAATACTTGTGGCTGTTTTTTTCTCATTTTAAGTTGTGCTCCCTCAGCAAATGTAGGTACCCAAAGTTTTGTTTCATTCACGTCTTGAAGATCAGCTCTACTTGAGGAGATAGCCTTTCACTAGTAATAATCGGAGTGCCTTCCATCCTGCAGGGCTCATATCTAGCACTAAATCAGACGTGTTTGACTCATATTCATAAAGCTTTCTGTGGCTAAACTTTTAGAAATGGTCCACCTATTTATTCCTTCTACTCTGTCTTACTCTAGAAGCTCTGTTGAAACCTGTCCACCACAAATGTCCCTATTAGTGTGAAATACCTGTGGCAAAATTTGCAGCATCCCAGTAACATAAAAGTCACCACCGTATGACAAACTGACAGATAAGTGGTGGTCATTTCCAATAGGAACAATTATTATTTTTCCCCCTTAACAAGTATTTCATATTCTATAACACCAAAGATTAAGGAATAATTTCCCAAAATGTGTTTCAGTAAATGCTAATTATAGCATATATTAATTAGGTGGTCCTTGAAAATAGGATCTTTGGTCAGATGTCTTAAAAATCTGTGTAATATTAATCCTTCTTAGAGATTCATAATGCACATTAACATATCAAAGATTGTAAGTGCTGCTCTCAACATGTATTTTGTTTATAGAAATGCAATAAATGAGGCTATCATACCAGACTTTATTAATGAAATCAGAAGTCATTTTATTGTGAGTAGAACCAAAAAAGGTACATAAGTCCAATCTATATTTAACAGTTAAATAAAAGATCTGAAATCAATACTTGAATTTAGATTTTGTTAAAAGGTAAATACTAAAATTATTTTTTTTTTGCCAAAGTCATCTGGGAACGATTTTATGTTAATAATTTCCTATCATGAGACATACACTCACACATAAAATCACAAGAACATTTCCCTGGACACATTTCAGTGAAGGATCAGCCTTTAACCATGTTTCATAGTAGGAAGTATTAAGCTCACTATAATGAACTGTGAATCAATGGGAGTGTTTTCGTGCTTGTTAAATCTGAAGGTCTTTGCTATTAGGACATTAATAACTTTTCCTGTAATTAAAGAACCATGATGTTGACCATATTCTAATTTCTTACTCAAATTCTAATTTTGTTTTGAGTCTTGTTTTTTAGTCATGTTAATATATTTAATTAAATTTTATGTAGGTCAAATTTTCGTCTGTTTCTGCACCCTTTATATTTTGACTTAGTTTTAAGTTATACTGAGTGGAGCTTCTTGAAATATTCTGGATGCAGAGGAAACTCATGGGATCTAACATGTGATTATCAGTTACCAGTTGTCACCCAGTCAAGTCTAACTCATGATAACATCATGTGTGTCAGAGTACATGACTGATAATATTTTGGAAGTAAATCACCATGCCTTTCTGTAGGTAGACTTTAACTTTTAAGTTGTTGTTGTTAAGTGCTGCCAAGTCAGCTACAACCCATAGTGACCCTGTTTAGGGTTTCCAAGGAGTAGCTAGTAAGCTTGAACTGCAAACCTTGCTGTTCAAACTGACTTGCAGTCCAGTGCATTAACCCACGGTGCCAAACCAGGATTTCAACCACTAAGTAGCATGTGATTAGTAGCTATATGATGCCAAGCAAGCTGATGAGTATTTCACATGAATCCTTCATTTATTTCTCATAACCATTCTGAGAAGCTCATAATATTATCAGCATGGCATTCACTTTCTTTTGCTATATAACATGTGACCACAAACCTAAGCACTTAAAAACACACACATTTATGATCCTAGTGTTTCTCTGGGTTGAAAGTCTGGGCATAGCTTAGCTAATTGCCCTGCTTCAGTATCACCAGGCTGGATTTGAGGTGCTGGATTTGAGAGATCACAGTAGAGGCTTATGTTGGTAAGGATCAACTTCTAAGCTCCCCCACGTTGTTGGCAGGATTCATTTCCTTATGGCTGTAAGATTGAGAGCTTCATTTTGATGCTGGGAAAGACCTGAGTACCTAGAGGCTATCAATAATTCCTTGTTATACTGACTTTTCCATTTTGTTCATTGAAGATAGCTTTCTTCTTCAAAATCAGTGATGGAAGCCTCCCTAGAAATCTGCTAGCAAAATCTCATATATACATAATGTTATCAGAGAGATGGCATCCCATAATTTTTGCCATATTATATTGGCTGGATGAGTCCTGGTGTGGTTCTGCATGTTAAGCACTGGACTGGTAATGACAAGGTCAGCAGGTGAAACCCATTAGCTGCTCCTTGGAAACACTATACAGGTTCACTCTGAGTTAGAACTAACTTGACTGCTCTTAACAACAACAACAAAAATATTGGATGGAAGCAAGTCACAAGTTCCATCCACACTCAAGGGAGATTATACCAGGAAGTAGTAATCATGAGGGACAAGTTAATGTGTCCATTCATACATACATTTCCAATATGGTCAAATAGGACCTCAGGGTGAATAATCAATCTGCCCAAACAAGGAAATTAATATCATACATTTTATGTATCTTTTCGCAGAGATGTAGGAGCTTATTTCACAGCATCAGATTAGCACAAGCACAAACTACTCATAAAATTGTCAATTCTATTTTCCTTGTTAAAACTGAGTATTTCTAGTGTCTAAGTAAGTTTTTTATTTATTTTAAAAAAGAGAGAGTAACTGTGGAAATATATTATTTCTTTCAAATCCCTAGGAGGGTCAGTTAAAATGTTACTGCACATTATTTTATTGCTATGTATTTCGTACTTTATAATTCTGTATTTAAATAATGAAAATGAGATCAAATGGGAAATAGAAAATATTATTGCAAATCAATCCAGATACATTTATTTTAAGGTTATCCATAGTGAAGACTTACATACAAAGAGAATTTTAAAAATTCATTAAAATTTTTCTCTTTTTATTACATTTCCCCACAAACTTTCTGAAGCCCCCCTCATGTTAGACCCTAATAAATGTACTTATTAATTATCTACTGAGTAACTGTGCTAGAAGACTCATCCCTGCCATGTTTATGGCCCTATGTATTATCTGGAAGAAAAGTTGTTAGAAGTCATGTGAAGGCAGACTTGCAGAATGTGCCCTTTGGTTGTTTAAATGACTATATATTCCTGAATGTTTTTTTTGTACACCACCCCCAAAACAAAACAAAACAAAACAAAAACACAAAAACCAATGGAATGGAATCAAATACTGTTGAACGATGATGCATGGAGGAAATTGTAATCATTGCAATGAAACAATGAGTGTAAAACTGATGTTCTCCCATATAAACTATCACTCAATTCACAATAAAAACTTTTTTTAAAAAAAAGATATTTTCTTATGATAAT
>NW_006408720.1:727705-741694 GCF_000296735.1 Chrysochloris asiatica | reverse complement strand
TCTGGTAGCGTGGTGGTAACGAATCAGGCTGCTAACCGCAAGGTCAGAAGTTAGAAACTACCAGCTGTTCCGCAGGAGAAAGATGAGGCTTTCTGCTCGCGGAAAGATTTACAGCCTCGGAAACCCTGTATAGGGTTGCTATGAGTCGCAACCGACTCCACGGCACACAGCCAACACACACACACACACACACACACACACATATATATATAATCTTAGGATAATTAATTCTTTCCACACTTATATATGTATTGTTCTTGTGAAGTGCTTTCGAGTCAATTCCAACCCATAGCGATCCTATATAGGGTTTCTGAGGAGCAGCTGGTGAGCTTGAACTGCCGACCTTGCGATTCAAGCGGCTTTGTAGTCTGGCGCATTAACCCACAGGGCCACACGAGAACTCCTTTTATATGTATAGCAACATATATATTTGGATTGGCTGCATAAATATATCATGTTCACTGATTTAAAAATAATGTCTACTGTATTTATTATTGTATAACTGTAATAGATGAAAATCTATTGCAGTTACTTGGTCAAACATTAAGTATTTTACATTATTTCAACTAATGGAAATTAATGTGCTGGATTACAAAGTCGGTTTGAACCACAGGATGGCAGTTCAAGCTCAACAGCCACTCTTCGGAAACCCTATACTGGGTCGCTATGGGCCAGAACCGACTCGACGTTACTTAACAACAGCAACTTTAAAATAGTGCATAAAATAATGGTGCAAAATATGCTATCATCATTGTTGTTGCTAAGTGCCGTCGAGTCAGTTGTGACCCATATGATCTTGCTACCAGAGCTCCTTCCATTTTAAAGTTGTTGTTGCTGTTGTTAAGTGCCATCGAGTCTGTTCTGACTCATAGCGGTCCTGTATAGGATTTCCGAGGAGAAGCCAGTGAGTTTGAACCGTCAACCTTGCAGTTTAAACGGCTTTGCAGTCTGGCGCATTAACCCACACCAGGACTCCTATTTTTAAATAGACATTACCAATTATACTATGATACCATGTTTTACTATCACTTAGCATTTTCCTCTTATTTTATAATAATTGAAATCGCTCTTTCATCACATGAGTCTTTTCTCTGCTTTGAAATCTTAAAAATCTAATCTGAAGGCTTGAACTGCAAGATCGGCAGTTAACATCCACCATCCTCTCCGGGGAAACCCAACACAGGGTCGCTCTGAATTGGACCCAACTCCAACGCACTTCACAACAATCATGTGAAGGTTTAACAATTCTTGCCTGAAGTTGCATGACTTGGTATAAGATGCTATCATTCTGAAAATAGTTTGGTAGCAAAAGATGGTACAGCTTCCACTTCTTATAAGTGTCTTTCTTAGTTCCCACTAAACACTTGTATTTTCAACAAAAATAATGTAATTGTGGTTATTCCTTCATTGATGAATATTCAATTCACTAATATCAAAATTATATCCCACTTCACTGTTTCTGTTCCTTTTGCTCTAACTTTTAACTTTATGCCAAATCACAGATAAATATATTTTAGGCATTTAAATCACAAACTCATTATGTGTAGTGACAACAATGCACATAACTCCAGTGCAGCAGTGAAACTATTTACAGTTATGGTTAAATCCATTCACCCACGGACAATGACAACTATATTAGTGCCCACAAAACTATGTAGGCTGCAAAATGACTCCCAGTTCCAGAGATGCTGATAAGTGAAAAATATGTTGTAAAATAAGTAAAATAAATGAGTAATGATAGCTGCTACTATCAGTTTTCAGTCAACATAAAATGAAAGATAGACCTAAACTTAGTTAAATATCTAGGAGTCCTGGTGTGGTGTTGTGGGTTAATGTGTGGGACTGCAAAGTCAGTTTGAACCACAAGGTCAGTAGTTCAAGCTCAATAGCTGCTCCTTGGAAACTCCACACAGAGTTGCTGTGGGTCAGAACTGACGTGACAGCACTGAACAACAGGTATAATTATAACTGTTTACACATTCATTCATGATTTTCTGTATTTTCCTTATGAAGACTTTAACTTTCTAGTGTGTAGGTTAAAAAACTTGAACCACTTTTACGAGTTTTAACCTAACATAGATTATGAAATTTTAAAAATAAGAAGCAATTAAGGAGATACAATTTTAAACAGGAAAGAGGAAAGCAGCAAAGGAAATAAAGGCAGAAAATGCACCTTTTTAGCACTATTCTGTCTTTGCTTGTTTCTTGTTTTGTTTTATATCTTCATATACTTAACATATTTTTCATCAAACATTAAGTATTTTAATGAGTCTACAATGATACTGAATGTATTTTGCACCGTTATTTAATGTATCTATTTCAATGTAAATTCTACCAATACTATTTACCGGGTACTGTTTAAGAGTTCCATAAATATTAAATAATCCATGGAATTACATACATTGTTGTTGTTGTCAAATGCCATAGAGTCAGTTCCAACTCATAGTGACTGTGTATAGAGTTTCCAAGGGCATTAAGATTCCCGATTTTCAAATGAAGTACTGAAGCAAAGAGTTTTACACAGCTTTCCAAAGAATAAATGACTTGTGGGGTACAGAATATGGCAACTTGGCTTCAGAGTCCATCATGTTCAACCTCTATGTCAATTTGTCTTTCACTGGGTAAAGAAGGAGACATATGGAGGGGGTTTTGCATTGCTAGCCAACACAATGCTTCCATGAAATTCTATCTATATTAATCCAGTTGAAAAGAACAGATAACTTCTGTACTATTTTTCATCAATAATTATTAATCTGATCTAAGTATTAAAAACATTTCAATCATTATAAAAATTCACTAAGATCATAAAACTATGGTTTTGATTGTTTAAAGATTGGATAACTAGACATATATTAAAACCTTTGCTTCCTTCTCTAAAATGAAATGAGGGTAGCTACAGTCCCTAGCTAGTGCAAACAGTTAATGAGCTCTTTTCCTAAGTGAAAGATTGAAAGTTCAAGTTTACTCAGAGACTCCTCCAAAGAGAGGCCTGGAGACGTATTTCTGAAAAATCTGCCATTGAAAACCATACAGAAACCCTATAAAACATTCTACTCTGTCAACACATGGGGTCTTCATGAGTTGCAGTCAACTCAATGGCAACTGATATGGCATATAGTATGATGTTTGCCATTTGTAATCTGCAACATATCTAGAAAATTGTTATTTTCTTGCTCATTAATTCAATCATTCATTAAACATTTCTTGAAATTCTGCCATCTGCCAAGTGCTGTGTCAAGCACTAAGCAAATTGTAGGAAGCAAAATAGTCAGGACATCTGTGCTTACAGATTCTACAATCTCATCTAGTAGTGAAGAAAGAATGTATGCTCCACAAATATGTACTTAGGTATTTACAATGACAATGATTTTTAACATTTGATTTTGCAGGCATTTGGACTAGCAAAAATAATCCTGAAAAAAAAAAAAAAAAACAAAACTAGAAGGATGAAGTTTCTCAACAAAGCATTAGACAGATGGCTGTACCTAGTGCCATATCATAGTTTTGATCTTATAGCAAAGCAACTGCAAAGATATTGGGTAACATCTGCAAGAGATTTTAAAGTAATAAAACTGCTCTTGTTTAAAGATCTTTCCTTAAATAGTACCATTGCCTTTTCAAATTGGCAATGAAAAAAGCTTTCTGTAGGATTATGTTATTTTGTTATTGAACTTTCATAAGGGAGTAAGATCCTCCTAAAAGAGAATTCATTAATTTGGGTAAAATCATCTCTGTAATACCTGTCACTAGTATTCTTAGATTCTATCCAATATAATCTGTAAAATCTTGATAATTTTAATACGGGAATATATGAATTTTGGTGGTTTTTCTTCTGAAAGAAAGAAAATCAGATGAATTTTGGTGGTTTTTCTTCTGAAAAAAAAGGAGAAAAAAAGGTGGCAGACATGTAGTTGACTGAGGAAGAAAAACATTTTAGAACAAAGATGTCAGATATTCAAAGTTGTATGTACTGCAAATGCTAAAGCCTTTAATTTCCCAAATCTTCACTAAAGTTTGTGCATGTACAGAGGCTTAATGAGCATGTATTTAAGTGTATGTGTATGCATCCAACAGGACTGAATTCCTTATTGAATTAACTTCAGAAAAAATAAACAACTGCAATTCATATAATGGAAGCAAGACTTCAATAGGGATAAAATGTCAGGGCCTAAGATCTCAAAAGAACAGATGTGTTCACTCATGAATACGTACATACACACACACAGACACAAACCCACTATTCCCAGAATTTTAAAGAAGCTGAACATTGTTCTTTAAAAATGTATAGAGAGAAGGTAGGGGGAAATAAAATTTATCTGGATATACTCTAAATCTAAGTTAAACAAGGAATGGTTAAAGAAAGTAAAATATAGAAACTAATATCTATTAAACAACTACATTGTAATTTAATCTTCAGAGAAGATGTACAAAGCAAGTGTGTTGTAATTATTGAACACCAATACTGCCACTGATTTGATTCCAACACATAGAGGCCCTACAGGACAGAATAGAACTACTGTGGTTTAATAAGCTGGATTGTAAAGCAAATGATCCATGAGGTCAGTGGTTCAAGCTTACCAGCTGCTCCTCGGAAAGTCTATACAGGGTTGCTATAGTTCTGAACTGACTCAATAGCATTTGACAACAAATAAAGAGTTTCTGAAGTTGTAAAGCTTTACTAAAGCAGAATGCCTTGTCTTTCTCCCATTTGGTGCTGGTGGTTTTGAACAGATAGCCTTTTAGTTAACAGTCCTATAGTTAACCCACTGTGTCACCAGGACTCTTTTGCAATTATTTTGTAGACAAGAAAACTAAGACATTGATTGAAAAGCCTAAGATATTGTCTGAAGGGCCAGTTATATAGCCAGGAAAAATTAATGAGCCTTTCAAGCATGATTTTTACCTTTATGCAACTTCTTCCAGCAACCAGATCTGTCTCATAGTGAAATTTAAAAGCAAGACCAGAAGTCAGATTATTGATCAGATGACAAAAATATCATGGGAAATATGCTACTAATTGCCATGGAGTCAAGTTTATTGCGGTTCATGGTGATCCCATGATTGTCAGAGTAGAATTGTGCTCAATAGGGGTTTTGGCAGGTTAACTTTTTGGAAGTAGATTCCCCAAGTCTGTCTTCTGAGACACCTCTGCAAGAAAATAAATAAATAAATAAATACAAATACAATCTTTTGATTAGCAACTGAGTGTGTTAACAGTTATACCATGCAGATATGTGCCATGGATGATATGTTGTATGTGCCATTGAGTAGATTCTAACTCATGCTAACTTATTTAACAATACAGCTACTCAAGTGCATTTTTTTGGCAGTCATCTTTTCTCCTGTTGAGCCACTGGATGTGTTTGAACTTCCAACCATTTGATTAGCAACCCAAACCTTAAGCATTTAAACTAAAGATTATATGAACCAAACATTTCTATACAAATTAAAATCTTCTTATCTTATTTTTTCTCAAGCTCTATAGATAAAAAATTAAAATTCTTGAACTGTGAAACATCTAGTGTTTCCTTTGACTTTTTCCTAGCTTCTGATGGTAGTTTTCAAGTCCTCTTTTATCATTTTAACTTCAGCAGAAAGTAATTTCTGATGAATAATATACTCAAGAAATTCAAGCTTGATTAAAAAGAGGAAGTGGAATGAGGGAGATCATTCCATGTACTGATATTACATTGATCCTGGCTGGAAACAGATAATACAAGAAAGATGTTTACCTGCATTTTAGTTATTATGCAAATGTATTTGTGTGTATTATAACTAATCATAGATAACATTATAAAGATTCAGAATTACAAAACACTTTATAGGCCATGAGGCCAATTTCCCTACAGAACAAGGGATAAAGCAAGGTTTAAAGTCAGGACACATGCATGTCAAGGATGTAGCTTTTCACCATACTTAATCTGTATGCTGAGCAAATAATATCAGAAGGTAGAGTGTATGAAGAAGGATGAGACATTAGGATTGGAGGAAGAATCATGAACAAGTTGAGATATTCTCATGATACAAATTTGCTAGCATAAAGGGAGAGTACTTAAAGAATTTACTAATAAAGATCAAAGACTATACCTTCGATAGAGATTATACCCCATCATAATGAAAACAAAAATCTTCACAACTGGATCAATAAACACCATAACTGTAATTGTGAAAAGACTGAAGTTGTCAAGGACTTAATTTTTCTTGGATCCATAATCAACAACATGGAAGCAGAAGTCAAGAGATAAAATGTATTGTATTGGACAAATCTGCTGCAAAAGGTCTCTTTAAAATATTCAAACTATAAAGGTGTAACTTTGAGGACTACAATGCCCGTAACCCAAGCCACAATATTCTCACTGGTGTCATATGCACACAAAAACTGGAAAATAAATAGCAAAGATCTAATCATGTGTATAGAATCATGATGAAGCACTGTAGAATAAACATAGGACTGCTAACCACAATGTCAGTGATTCAAATCCACCAGCTATTCCTCAGAAACCCTAGGCAGGATCCCTATGAGTCAGTATCAGTTAGATCATATCTAACAACAGCAGCAAACATGTGCATATTCTTTGTAGTATTTTTATTGCAAATTCCAGTAGCATTTAATGAGTCTTCTCCTTTTAGCCTTTTGTAAATAATTCATAAATCTCACTGGTGAATACCTTTGAATTATGGTGTTGATGAAAAATGTAGACTATACCATGAACTGCCTGCAGAACAAGCAAATATTTCTAGGAAGAAGTATAGCCAGATTGTTCCTTAGAAGGAAATATGGAGGAAACTCATCTCAACTACTTTGGATATGTTGTCAGGAATGACCAGTTCCTGGAGAAAGACAGCATGTTTTGTAAAGTAGAGGGTCAACAACAAAAAGGAAGATCCTTAATGCAATGGATTGACACAGTGATTATTAAAATTGGTTCAAGCATTGCAATGATTATGAGGAAGAAACAGGATCATGCAACATTTTATTTTGTTATACATAGGGTTGCATTGAGTTGGAAATGACTTGATAGAACCTAACAACAAACATTCTCAAATACATGTTTTAGTTACTACTGCTAAGCTAGATCACCATATCCCTGGATATATTGAAGTTATTATCAATCCTCAGAATTTCAGAAAGCATTTCTTATGATTTTTGGAATGGACTCAAATGTCTGACTATCCAATAGAATTTTTATTTGTCCTTATGGTATAAGCATAGAATTCTTAAGTAACTACGATCAGTGTAGTTGAAGGTGGCCTTAAAATTAATGAAGCATGGGATAGTTTCTGGAAGAAATCCCAGTTTCTGTTCAATGGTTGTAGAGGAACATAAAGTTTTGTTCAGTCATAACATTATTATGCATAATTCAACCTACTTAGACTTCTTCTAGACCAGAAAACATTAAGGGAGTTTTTTTCAGGATCATTACCAGTATCAAGTAGAGAAAACCATGATATATTTAAAAATAAGTATTTTATTCATAATTTTTAATCATTTCTGGACCAAAAAGTATCTTATTACAAAGGCTTTTCTGTGTCTCTAGTAATGCAACAACAACAAAATCCACATCCAGGTATGCGCATGTCTACACGTGTGCATGTATATGTATATTCTTTGTTGGATTTTACTGTAAATTCCATTAGCATTTAATGTGCTTTCTGCATTTTGCCTTTTGCAATCAGATCATAAATCTCACTGATGGATATGGAATTGAGGGCACTCTTGCTGCTCTGTGTAACAAAGTCAACCATACCCTGAAGGTCAGCTAATGTGGTTCTTCATGACTTGTTCAGAGGAACTTTGAAATAAGACATTCATCTCCCAGGAATGTCAGCATTTTAGACACAGAGACTTCCTTTTTCATCATCAGCAAGGATACAGCCTTGGGAGTATTATGTATTTTACTAACTACAGTAAACTCTTCATGGTCTACTGAATCAAATGGCCTCTTGTGTCGAATGAGATTTTCTGTAGGTCATCCATTCACTGTCTTCTGTAAATATTCAAAAATAGTTGTCAGCAATCAACTGAGTCAATGCAAGTTTCTGATTAATAGGGAAAGTTGAGTCATCCATGTCTGGGTCATTCATCTTTTGCTTTAGAGCTATCAAAAAAGGAAAGCAGTTTTAATAGCATTGGAATTTTTTTTTTTGAAAGAACTATTTCAGTGGTTTGATTGATGGTTTAGTTTGAGGACCTAAAATTATTTGATGTTTATTTAAACAATTTAAACATTTTAAATGTTACATAAACATTTAAATAAAATATTTGCTAATATTATTAATAAACATATATATTATATAATGAGCACATACCATATATTGGAGATTGTTCTAAGTATTTAACAAATATTATGAAGTTTGATCTTCATAACACTCTAGAAAATTTACAGGTGTATTATTTAAAATCTTTTCAGATGAGGAAAATGAGGTACAATTACGTTCTGAACTTACTCAAAGTAACATAAAATCACTTCTTTCAAGTTAATTACAACTCATACTGACGCTATAAAACAAAGTAGAATTTTCCCTATAATTTCCAAGGCTGTAATATTTACAAATTTAGACTGCCACATCTTTAACTCATGGAGCGGCTGGTGGGTTTGAACTGCTGGTCTTTCAGTTGGTAGCAGAGTCCATTAACTACTGTGCCACCAGCATTTGTCAAATCACGTAGTAAATTATAGAACCCCTTGCCACCATATATGAATATTTTTCTGTTACTTTTCCACTAAGTAGTTAATTTTATAGTCAATTCCATATAAGAATGAAAAAAAATAAGCTATCAACAAAATTGTGAGGATTTACGTAATGATATACAACGTGTAATTTTTAAATCATTAAATAGGGAGTCCTTGTGGTTCACTGTAGGATAAGCACTAAACTGCTAATCTCAAAAGTTGACAGTCGAAACCTAACAGATACTACTCAGAAATCCTATACAGGGTCACTAAGACTTGGAACCAACTTGACAGTACTTAACAACAACAATTGCGTTTTAGTGATGTTGATTCAGTTCTGACTCAAAGCAACCTGATGCACAACAGCAGGAAAAACTTCCTAGTCTTGCACAAGCCACATAATATTGTTACATTTCAGCCTATTGTTGCTGTCACTGTGTCATTCTATCTTTTTGTGGGACTTCCTCGTTAACACTGATATTCTACTTTGGCAAGCATGATGTCCTTCTTCAGGGACTGATCCCTCCTAATGACATGTTCAAATTACAAGAGTTGAAGTCTCAATATCCTTGCTATTAAAGAACATTCTGGCTGTACTTCTTGCAAAATAAATTTGTTTGTTCATCTGGTAGTCCATTGTATTTTCAATATTCTTTGCCAGCACCAAAATTCAAATGTAGTTTTCCTTACTCATTTTCCAACTTACAGATGTATATTAAGTGTCTAAATATACCATGCTGTGGGTCAGGCTTATCTCACTTCCCAAATTGACCTATTTGCTCTTTCAACACTTTAAATGAATACTTTATAGCAGATTTACATAATGCAATATGTTATTTGATTTCTTGACTGCTGCTTACTTGCAATATTTTCTCTGTTTATTGACAATTGCAATATTTTCTCTGTTTATTGTGATTTTATTGGTCCACTTGTAAGGATTTTTTTTTTTTTTTTTTTTTTTAACATTGAGGTGTAATCCATATTGAAGGCTGTAGTTTTTGATCTTCATCAGTATGTTAAGTAAGTGCTAGTTTCCAGCAAGCAAGATTGTGTCATCTACATACTGCAGGTAGTTTTTCTTCATAGAATTGAGTTTCTTAGATTATTTGCTCAGTATACAGATTGAGTAAATACCATGAAAGGATATAACCCTGATACATAAATTTCCTTGTTTTAACCATTCGGTATCCCCTTATTCTGTTTTATTGACTGCCTCTTGGTCTATGTACTAGTTCCTTCTGAGCACAATTCAATGTTTTGTAGTACCCATTCTTCACAAAATTATTCATAGCTTATTATGAATAGTTAATAAAGAAGAAGTAAAGGAGCTCTGGTAGCGTAGTGGTTACGAATCGGGCTGCCAACCTTAAGGTCAGCGGTTCGAAACTACCAGCTGCTTCGCGGGAGAAAGATCAGGCTTTCTACTCCCGTAAGGATTTACACCCTCGGAAACCCTGTACAGGGTCGCTGTGGGTCGAAACCGACTCGATGGCACTTAACAACTTATTATGAATAGTTAATAAAGAAGAAGTAAACATCTTTCTGGTATTCACGGCTTTTAGCCAAGATCCGTCTGATGTCTGCATTGATATCCCTCATCCCAGGACCTATTCTGAATGAGGCTTCAATTCCTGAGAGTTCCCTGTCAATGTTGTGCTTTAGCCATATTTGAATTATCTTTAGCAAATTGTTAACTTCTTATGATACCAATGATATTATATGCTGATTTCTGCATTCTGTTGGGTTCCCTTTCTTTGGAATGTTCACAAATACGTATCTTTTTCAATAAGTTGGCCAAGTAGCTGTCTTCCAAATTTCTTAATAAAGAAGAGTAAGCATCTCCAGTTCTGTATCCATATGTTGAAAGAATTTAATTTGTATTCCATTAATTACTGAAGCCTTGTTTTTTGCCAATGGCTTCAATGCAGTTTGGACTTCTTCAATACCCTTTTTTATCCTATGGTATCACTTGAAATTTGTGAATATCAACCAATTATTTTTGGCAGAGTGACTCCGTGTAATCCTTCTATCTTCTTTTGATGTTTCCATAGAATCCTTCAATAATGCAACCCGAAGCTTAAATTTTTCTTCAATTCTTTTACCTTGAGGATTGCTGAGTATTTTCTTCCTTTTTGGTTTTCTAATTCTGGGTCTTTGGACATTTTGTTATAGTACTGGTCACTGATATTTTCTGTTCAGCTCTTTTGTAGTTTCTCTATGCTCAACAGTAAGTTTCAGAGTCTCTTCTGATTTTGGTCTTGTGTTCTTAATGACCTTTTGCTTTTTTCCTGTGTGAAGTCCTAAAACATTTCTGGTGTTCTGTCATTTGTGTCTATTTCATCGAATTTGTTCTTGAACTGGTGTCTAAGTTCATGTGAGATATAGTCAAGGTCATATTTTGACTCTCATGGACTTGTTTTAATTATCTTATGCTTCAGCCAGAACAATTGCATAGGAACAATCGATAGTCTGTTTTAAAGTTGTCCCTGGCCTTGTTTTGGCTGATGATATGGCACCTCTTTATAGTTTTTTCACAGAGATGTTGTTAATTTGATTCCTGTGTATTTTCATATGGTAAGGCCCAGGTGTGTAGCCTCTTTTTATGTTGTTGATAGATTTGAAATGAATTAATAATTGGTCTTTTAAAATTCTATAATGTATTTTCCAGATTCATTTTTATCACCAACGCCACACTTTTCAAATACTATTTTATTTCTCTTTGACAATCCAATTACCATTAATTATGCATACATCTTAATTGCATGTTTGATCCATTTCAGACTGAAGAAGTTGGTTGTTGTTGTTGTTGTTATGTGCTGTGGAGTCGGTTCCGACTCATAGCGACCCTGTACAGGGTTTCCAAGGCTGTAAATCTTTACTGGAGCAGAAAGCCTCATCTTTCTCCCGCAGAACAGCTGGTAGTTTCGAACTGCTGACCCTGCGGTTCTCAGCCCGATTCGTAACCAAATTCTTCAATTCCATCATTAGTGGTTTAAATTGTTGGTGTATAAATTTGAATAATAGTGGTATTGACTGGTCTTCCTTTTGACTATTATCTTATTATAGACAGTATTGTATTCTGAGACAGATCTTGAAATGTTCTTTTTTTATCTTGAATGCTACTCTAGTCCTCTTCAATTTGTTGTTCCTGGAACATAAATCACAAAATTTTCTGATTTAAAATGATCAATTTTAGTCCATTGCAGCACACTAATGTTTAGAATATTGGTTTTTATGCATTCCAATTAATTTTGGTAACTTACAATATGCCTAGATTCAAACTTTATATGTTACATGTTCAGATTATTAATGGATGTTTACAGCTATGTCTTCTAATTTTGAGTTGTGCTACATCAACAAATGATGCTCCCAAAAGCTTTAGTGTATCCAAGTTATCAAAGTCAACTCTACTTTGAAGAGGCAGCTTTCCCCAGTCATAGTTTGAGTGTCTTCCAACCTGAGGGGTTCCTCTACCTATACTATGTCTTCATAAGATTCTCAGTGCCTAACAATTCAGAAATGGTCTGCTCTCATTCTTCTTAGTCTGTCTTAGTCTGGGAGAATTGCTGAAACCTGTTCACAGAGAGTTAACATGCTGGTATTTAAAATATCAGGAGCATAGTTTCTGGTGTCATGGTAACACACAAACCACCACAGTACAACAATCTGACAGATGAGTGGTGGTCACTAAGTATTATGAAAAAATAATCATAAAGAAATATCCACAACAATTTCTATTTTTAAACATGGTATTTGCAAAGTACATGTACTACAGTAACAAGTATGCAAAACTGGTATTCACATAGAAAAATACATGAAAGAACACTAAAGGAAGAATTGTAATACATATTATTTTGGTGATTTTAGTTCTTTCAAATTTCCTTTTGTGAAGTTTTTCTTTTAGTGATATATATTCCTTGTACAATGAAAAGTTGTTGTTGAGTGCTGTCCATCAGTTCCAATTCATAGAGACCTTATATAGGCTTTCTAAGGCATGACTTTAGGGTTTGAACTGCCAATCTTGTGATGTTCAGTCCATTGCTTATCCTACAGCACCACACCAGGAATCCTAATAAAAAATATTCAAGTTTTAAAGTTACTCAATATAAAAATCATATTACCTAAGAATTTTTATCATATATTTTTAATTTATATATACATATATGAGGATGGTAAAAAATGACGTACATTCTGGCTGTAGAATTTAATTCAATAAACTTTTAGAAAAGACAAATACAACATTTTTCTACATAATCTCTTTGCTTTTCAGTACACTTTGTCCATCTGTCAATAAGCTGTTGTATTCTCCTACTAAAAAATGTTTTAGGCTGAACTTAAAGCCATGAATGTACCAGTGTCTTCATGTCTTTGTCAGAGGTAAATCTTCATCCTTGAAGGGCTGCTTTCAGGGGATCAAACAAGTGAAACTCTCATGGAGCAAGATGAGGACTATAGGAAGGATGCTTTTAACACCTCAAAGTGAAGTTTTTGTAGAGTGTCAACAGTGTGGGCAAAGGTGTGCAGATGTGCATTGTCATACAAAATCACAAAAGCTTTGGATAGTTGTCCTCACATTTAATCTGGAGTTCAGGCTTCAGATCTTCAATGAGCATCTCACTATAAGAAGCACTATTGATTGTTGAATTTTTTCCTGATAGTGTACCAATACTGGCCCTTGAGAATCCCAGAAAACTGTAAGCATCGATTTTCCTGTTGATGGTTGAGTTTTGAACTTCCTGTTCAGTGACTTAGGTATCCATCACACACAAACTTTTTGAAACCCAAGTCTCTGTGGATTATTGATTATGCAGAGCTGTGACTGATTTGCAAATGATTTGCCACATAATTCAGTCACTTGTCTATTCACAGAATCATTTCATGTGCATGTTTAGTGTTGTCATTAGCCATGGATGTAGATGTGGACAGGCATGTAATTGGAGTAGGGATAATTTTTTTACTAACCTTCATATATAGCTGTTGTTGGTGGTGGTAAATGCTATCACATTGCCTTCAACTCATAGTGACCCTTTATAGGGTTTCTGAGATCATCTTGTTGGTTTGAACAATTTAAGTTGAAATAAGCAGTCCAGTGCTTATCCTACAGTGACATACACATGCATACAAACTTATATACATGGACTACAGTTGTGGTGCAGTAGAATAATTACTGAACAGGAAACCAAAAGTTAGAATTTCAGAGCTACCAGTTGCTCCTTAGAAAAGCTATACATGGTTGCAGTGAGTTGGAACTGACACAATGGAACTTAAAAACAAGAGTAGGAAATAGTATACACACACATATATGTATATGTAT
>NW_006408720.1:725877-727520 GCF_000296735.1 Chrysochloris asiatica | reverse complement strand
ATATATATATATATATATATAAAACCTAATGGTTCAAACTGACCTTGCAGTCCAGCGAATTATCCTGCAGCAGCACCACACTAGGATACTATATGTATGTGGCACTGTGGTGCCTTGCAGGTTGTTGTGATTCTGGAAACAGTAATTGAATATGTGGAAGTAGTCTGTGTATTCTTCTTCATAGGCTTTATTAGTCAGGAAGCTCATCTGAAACATATCCACTATGGGTGACCCTGCTAGTATTTAAAATCCTGGGTAGCATAGCTTCCAGCATTTTTAATTTGGTTGGATGCACTATTATTCAAATTTATGCACCAATCACTTAAGCCAGTGCTAATGAAATTGAAGAATTCTACCAACTTCTTCAGTCTGAAATTGATCAAATATGCAGTCTAAGTGTATTGATAATTACTGGTGATTGGAATGCAGAGGTTGGAAACAAAGAGGAAGAATCAGTAGTTGGAAAATTGTTCCTTGGTGATATAAACAATGCTGGAGATCGCATGATAGAATTTTGCAAGACCAGTGACTTCTTCACTGCAAATACTTCTGCAAATACTTTTTAAAAACAACAAAAAAGATGACTATACCCAGGTACCTGACCAAATGAAATACACAGAAATCAAATCGACTATGTATATCAGTAGATATTGTGGGAAAAGCTCCATATCATCAAATAAAGCAAGTCCAAGGGCAGACTATAGAAAGGACACATTTATGATCATGTGAGCAAGAGTATATTGTATATTGTATTAAAAACAGAAATAACACTGTTATTGTTAAGTGCCACCAAGTTGGTTCCAATTCATAGTAACTATAAGGTTTTTAAGCTGTAATGTTTTCAGAAGCAGAAAGAATCAGCTTTGTACTGACTTTGAAGTTTGCAGGCCAGAGTTTATCATACAGAGCCACTGTACTCCTAAAGAGTTTTTACTAGCTATTTAGTAGAAGCCTGGTCACCTATTAAATCAGTATAACATAATGTATAGTATCTGATCATTCTCTCCTATACTAAAAAATCTGAATTAATTTAATTAAATCACAGTTACTCTATATTCAGGTTACACTTTTGTTTGTTGTTGCAGTAATAATGATATTACAAATAATTAGATTAATATTGCAGTAATAACATCTTGAGAATTATATGGTTGCCTCATTTTATTTATAATTTGCCTGATTATTGTTCTCAAATATTTCTAACTTTTCTTGATTCATGGATACAGAAAAAGAATAATATTTTATAGTAGTATAAACTTCACAAGTTGACAAAATAGTTTATACACCTCCTCCCATTTGATAAGCACAACAACCTTTAGGAGAATTAAGAGATTCTGTGATCTTAAGTCTTATGGATCAAATTAAGAAATGTAAGAAAAGTCAAGTAATGCCTTTTATGTGTTTTGGGGCTTTTTTTGCACAGAAGGTTGGAAGTAGATCTGTGGTATAAATCTAGATATCTTGACTTAAGATTTAATGCTTTTAAATTTCTACTATGGTTGAAATTGTATAGTTTAGAATACAAGAGAATAAAAATTCTCAAGAAGAGGAATATTTGCTTTGCTGTTAATCTCTCAAGTTAGTCAACTGAAGCTATAAATAACTTTATCTTATTCTACAAATACAACATTTTATCACTTTTTCCC
>NW_006408720.1:707188-707748 GCF_000296735.1 Chrysochloris asiatica | reverse complement strand
AAAAAAAAAAAAGATTGTGGAAGAAGATAAAGTATTACAATGAAATATGAAGACCCTTGGAATTAGAAAACCAAAGGGGAAACACATGTTCAACATTTCTTGAGCTGAAATAACTGAAGAAAACATTCAAATCTCAACTTGAAATATTGAAGAATTTTATGGCCAAAATAATGAATGATGAAGGAAACACAAAAGAAGATGGAAGAAATACAGAGTTGCTGTAGCCAAAAGAATTGGTTGACATTCACACATTTTGGGAGGCAATATATTATCAATAACTCACAATATTGAAGCAAGAAATCCAAACTGTAGTGAAGGCAATTGGGAAAAACAAGCTTCTAGGAATTGTAGGGAATGTTGATTGAAATGCATGTGTGGAAGCACTTATCTTTCTATGCCAACAGATTGGGAGGTCAGCTACATGACCAATTGACTAGAAGGGATTCATATTTGAAATAAGCATTCCAAAGAAAACTGGCCCTCCAGAATGTGGAAATAATTGAACAGTATCATTAATATCACACACAAGCAAAATTTTACTGAAGATAATTTGAGGCTTG
>NW_006408720.1:703319-705914 GCF_000296735.1 Chrysochloris asiatica | reverse complement strand
AAGACTTCATCTCACATACTTCGGACATGTTATCAGAAAGGACCAATCTCTGGAAAAGGACATTATGCTTGGTAAAATATGGGGTCAAAGAAAAAGAGGAAGATCTCAAAGGAAATGGATTGAAGCAGTGGCTGCAACATGGCAATTGTGAGGATGAGGTATGTTTATCAGTGTTGTGTTCTGTTGTACTTAAGATAACTATGAGTCAGATTCAACTCTAGAGCATCTAACAACACCAACAATGTTGTATAAATGATTCCTGATTGTTCACAGGTTAAGCATTTGACTGTTACTCAAACGTTTGATGGTTCTAACCCATCAGCTGCTCTATGGGAGGAAAATGTGACAGTTTGCTTCTGTAAGGATTTACAATCCTGTAACCCTTTGGAGTCCTGGTATAACACTGTAGGTGAATGCACTGGACTGCAAGGTCAGTTTGAACTGCAAGGTCGGTGGTTCTAACTCACCAGCTGTTCCTTGGAAATCCTATGCAGGGTTGCTATGGGTCAGACCCAGCTCGACAGCATTTACCAACAACCCTTTGGACTGGTTCTATTCTGTCCTATAAGGTAGGCATGAGTAGTATAGATTCAGTTATAATGGATTTTATGTTATAAAAATTAATAAATATACTGACAGCTTGTGTGCTGTTCTTTGGCATGTAGAATAGAAACCAGGCAAATTTTATAAATTAAAAGTTTATATTCATTTAAAATTAGCAGGTGTTAACTTAAGCTTCTTTAGTCATTTGGAAATCAGGTGATATAGAAGTCTCCAAACAGTCCTTAAAAAAACACAAAGAAATAATTTCATATTACCTAACACAATTGAAGGAGTCCTGGTGTGGCACTGTGGATTAATGCGTCAGACTGAAAAGCCATTTGAACTGCAAGGTTGGCAGTTCAAGTTCACCAGCTGCTCCTTGGAAACCCTATACAGAGTCACTATCGGTCGGAACTGATTGAGGCATTTCACAGCAACAAACACAATTGAAACAAACTCTGATGCCTCAGTGGTATAATGTAAGTAAATACATGGAACTAAGAACTAAGAAATTGTCACTTTTGTCTCAGCTCTACCATTATCTGTCTTTATGACTTGAAGCAAATTGCTTCACATCTCTGGGTCTCAGATCTATAATTTATTGATATTTCAGATCCATTCCAACTATAAAATTTTCACATCTTCTTTTAAATTTATACAAATTCAGTGTGGAATTTGAAAAATAAAAATCTATGTCATATATGCTCATCATCTAGCCAGAAAAATAAGACAGATAATAATTATGTAATCATATCCCTACAATTGTTGTTATGCACCGTTGAGTCAGTTCTGATTCATAGTGGTACTGTATCGGTTTCTGAGTATCTGGTGGGTTTGAACTTCCAACCTTGTGGTTCGCAGTCCAGTGCTTATCCTATAAATAGTGGAATTATCACATGAAATTATGTGTCCAGTGTTAAAGATTAAGAGATTCTCTACTCATATATGTATAACTTCTCTACCATTTCTACTTCCAAATCCTCTTGGAAAGTTTTTAATTAGAATTTCAAGTTCACCTAGAATATGTGCACCAGAGTATGTGGAGGAGGTTGAGGAAGGACATAATTATTAACTTTTACAATAGACTGGCTAAGAATCAACTTAATGAATCTATTTCTAAGCTCTATCACACCAAACAATCAATTGTCATATTTAGATTCTTATGAATGTTTGATTCTTAATATTTTTCAGTTTTAACTTGAACTTGCTTATGAATGATTGATGGTTTTTTCAGAGCAAGCATAAGCCCTTTTTCTAGCTCACGATATTGAGTTTTCCATCACTTTTTCCCACAAATGTCATCTATTTGATACCTGAGTATTCGAATTATCAAGCTCCAACAACAAGCTACTGTTGTTGTTAGGTGCCACTGAGTCAGTTCCTACTCATAGTGACCTTTAACACAACAGAATGAAACAATGGCCAGTTCTTTGAGATCCTCACAATTGTTGTTATCCATGAGTTCATTGTTGCAGCCACTGTGTCAGTTCATCTCATTGGGGTGGGGTTGTCAATCTCTTTTTCACGTCTCTCTACCAAGCACGATGTACCTCCTGATGACATGTCCAAAGAACATAACACAAAGTCTCCACACACCCTTATACTTCTATGGAGCATTGTGGCTGTATTTCTTCCAAAAGAAATTTGTTAATTCTTCTGTCAGTCTGTGGTATTTTCAATATTCTTCATCAACACCATGATTCAAATGGATCAATTCTTCTCTGGTCTTACTTTTTGCTTAGTTTTCACATGCTTTTTAGATCATATCATGCTTTGGTCAGACCCACCTTAGCCTTCAATGTGACATCTTTATCTTTAGCACTTAAAAAAAATTTGCTTGGAGCAGATTTGCCCAATTAAATAAGTCATTTGAATTCTTGGCTACTGCTTCCATGAGTGTTGATTGTGGATCCAAGTGAAATGAAATTTGTAAATGCTACAATCTTTTCTGCATTTATCATGGTGTTTCTTAGTCCCATTATGAGTATTTTTATTTCATTTTCCTTTAATCCATACTGAGGACTAGTCTTGGATCTTCATTAGTAAATGCTT
>NW_006408720.1:691442-702279 GCF_000296735.1 Chrysochloris asiatica | reverse complement strand
AGGAGTGGTTGGTGTGTAAATTTGAATAATAGTCATATCAACTTGCCTTCCTGGATATTATACTGTGATTGATAGTGCTATGCTTCAGAATAGATTTTGAAATGTTTCTTTTAACCATGAATAAGATGTGTTTTCTCTTCAATTACTCATCCACACCATAGTGCATCATATGATTACCTGATTTAAAATGGTCAATACCAGTCCAATTCAGCTCATAAATGCAGAAGACATTGATCTTTATGCATTGCATTTTATTTTTGAAAGCTTCCCGTTTTCCTAAATTAATGCTTCATATATCCCACATTCTAATTATTTGTCTTCTCATTTTGAATCATGCAACATTAGCAGCTGAAGGTCCTGAAAGCTATGCTTCTATCATATGCCATTAAAATTGACTTTAATGAGTAGATTGAATGAATTGAACACTAATGACCAAAGATTATATAAGTCATGGAATGACATCAAAAACATCATACATTAATAAACTAAAAGATCATTAAAAATACCGGAGAGATAGAAAAGAACAATATGAATGTCAGAAGAAACTCGGAAACTTGCTTTAGAAAAAACTAGAATTAGAAATAAAGGAGCAGAAAG
This sequence comes from Chrysochloris asiatica, assembly GCF_000296735.1. Lineage (NCBI taxonomy): Eukaryota > Metazoa > Chordata > Mammalia > Afrosoricida > Chrysochloridae > Chrysochloris > Chrysochloris asiatica. The sequence continues at coordinate 701,682 of NW_006408720.1, read as the reverse complement.
AGCACACTAGATATTTCTCAAACTGAAGGATCTGAAGAAAAAAATTCAAACCTTGCACTGAAGTATTCATGGATTCTATGGATAAATACAGAACAACACAGAAAGCATGGATGGATTACACCATCACTGTACCAAAAATGGAGTCCTGGTGTGGCGCTGTGGGTTAATGTGCTGGTCTGCAAAGTCAGTTTGAACTGTGAAATTGGCCATTCAAGCTCACCAGTCTTTCCTCAGAAACCCTATACAGGGTTGCTATGGGTTGGAACTGACTCACTGGCAATTAAAAACGACAACAATAAATACCAAAAATAACTGGTCAATGTTCAGCCATTTCAGAAGGTAGCATATAATAAAGAAACATGATTTTAAGGAAGAAGTCCATGCTTCACTGAAGGCACTGGTGAAAAGTTAAGGCTCCAGGAATTGACGAATGTCGATTGAAACATTTCAACAAACAGATGCAGTGCTGGAGGTGCTCACTCACTTGTGCCAAGAAATTTGGAAGACAGCAACCTGGACAACCAGTTGGAAGAGATTCATATTGTTACCTATTCCAAACAAAGATGATCCAACATAATGTGGGAACTATATAATAAGATCCCTGCTATCACAGTCATGTAAAATTTTGCTGAAGATAATTAAAAAATAGTTGCCACAGTATATCTACAAGTAACTGGCAGAAATTCAAGTTGGATTCAGAAGAAGACATGGGATAAAGAATATCATTGTTGATGTTAGGTGAATCTTGACTGAAAAAGAGAATGACAGAACTATGTTTATGTGTTTCAGTGACTATGCAAAGGCATGGACAAAGTATGGATAGTATTGCAAAGAAGAGCAAATCCAGAAAATTTAATTGTGCTTATGCAATAGTGTAGTGGTTACAAATAGGCTGTGAACCGCAAGGTCAGCAGTTCAAAACTACCAGCTGTTCTGCGGGAGAAAGAGGAGGCTTTCTGCTCCCATAAAGATTTATAGCCTTGGAAACCCTGTACAGGGTCGCTATGAGTCAGAATCAACTCCATGGCACATAACCATCAACCACCAACCATGCAATACCTATGCATAGAGTAAGAGGCAGTGATTTGAACAGAACAAGGGATACTGCACTGTTTAATATCAGGAAAGGTGTACATCAAGAATCTATTCTTTTACCATACTTATTCAATATATATGATGAATAAATAATCTTAGAAACTATAATGTATGAAGAAGAATGATGACATTTGGATTGGAGGAAGGCTTATTAACAAGCTCTTTTGTGCAGATGCCACAACCTTGCTTGCTGAAAGTGAAGAGAACTTGAAGCACTTACTGGTGCAGATTAGAGATTACAGGAATAAGTATGGATTACAACTCAGTATAAAGAAAAGAAAATCTTTAAAAATTCATCAATAGAGCCAGCAAGGCAAGCAATCAAGTCCCTTCAGGACAAACTCCCCTCCAAGACTAAAACTCAAAGAGAATACATGAGCAGGCATGTAAGTTTGCTGGCAACCATGTTGTTCTGCTGGTGAGTGGAAAAGGGGAAAAGGCAGCAATGAAGAAATGGGCTGAGTTCAACCACATTCCATAGACTCCTGTAGACCTGGAGATGAGATAGAGAAGAGGATGGGCTGGTTGGTATGACCTGTGATGAGAGGAACTCCTGAGCTCATGGACAAGGACACAGCCTCGGAGAACTATAATTGAGAGCAAAGCCTCTAGCTGATATGAATTGAGGGGAGATGCATAGGAACACCCAAACTTTTAGATAATACCCATTCAACCTAGCTTTGATGGCTTGATGATCAGAACTCGACTAAAGGAAGACAAAAAAAAAAAGGTTTTGATAAAGGAAACAAGTATATATTGCTACAATTTGATGATCTTGACTTATATTTATGGAATACCAACTAAGAGGGAAGGAGTCTTCACATCAAGGATCAAGCCTATCCCCTCTGTACATAGGGTTGATAGGGGATGGGCAACTTAGACATTGGCTACCTAAAATGGGGGACTATAAAGGCACAAACATTCTGGTATACATGTTTTCAAGAGGGAATTTAGTTTCAGAGTGTTTGGGGGAAGGTAGAATCCCCACTGAATAGTTCTCATCTTGTCTAGATAGGTCTGGTGAAAACAGATGGTGATCAGAGTCTTATGATTCAATAGTGAGTAAATTGTTATCATGACTAATCGTGACTCACAACAGTAAAGTTAGAAGTGCTGTAACAAAAAAAGGGGGAGTAGTTAATCTTATATTCTAGGAAGAGAGTACCCTAGGACCATCAAGAGAGAAAACCATGAGTGGAATGTGGACGCTACCCAGAGAAGTAGTGACACCAAAGATGGAGGCAGAGATAAGGACATGGAGAAATAGAGCATCTGAGGACTCTAGACTCATGGAAAGAGAAAGGCTGTGTGCTGGTGGCCAGGAGACAGGCTTACAGAATATGCCCTTTAGTTGTTTAAATGATTATATATTCCTGAGTGTTTCCGTGTACATCAAAAAACAAAAAAAAAACAAAACACAAACCAACAAACAAAAACACAAAACAAAACAAAACAAAACAAAAAAATAGAGGGAATAGAAGCAAATATTGTTGAATGATGATGCACAGAGGAAATTATAATCATTGCAATGAAACAATGAGTATCAAACCAATGTTCTCCCATGTAAACTATCACTCAATTCACAATAAAAACTTTAAAAAAACAAACAAAACTGAACTAATAAATATCAACATAGAAAAAAGATTGAATCTGTCAAAATTTCATTTTACATGGTCACAAAATCAATGTCCATGGAAACAGCAGTAGAAATCAAATGACATATTGTATTGGATATATCTTCTGAAAAAGAACTCTTCAAAGATTAAATAGCAAAGATTCCAATTTGAAGACTAAAGTTTCTCTGACCCAAACCATGGTAATATCAGTCATGTCATCTGCATACAAATGCTGTGCAATGAGTAAAAACAGGCTGAAGAATAATTAAAGCCATTGAGCTATGGGCTTGTCAAAGAATGTTAAGTATACCATGAGTTTCCAGGTCGTTGTGGTTGTGAACCACCAAGTCAGTATCAACTAATAGGCTTTGCTATTGTTAAGAGCTGTCAAGTCTGTTCTGACTCATAGGAACCTTGTATAGTTTCTGAGAAGTGACTGGTGAATTTAAACCTTCAACCTTGTGGTTCAAACCGACATTGCAGACAAGTGCTTATCCGACAATGCCACATCAGAACTCCATATAGAAATTGTTGTTGTTGTTAAGTGCTGTTGAGTAGATTTCAACCCATAGTGACCCTGTATAAGGTTTCCAAGGAGCAACTGGTGAGCTTAAACCACTGACCTTGCAGTTCAAATGACTGCAGTCTGACCCATTAGCCCACAGCACCACAAAGAGGCTGTAAATCTTTAAGGGAGCAGAGGTGGTTGGTAGACTCAAACTGCTAGCCTTGCAGTTAGCAGCCCAACTTGTGATCCTCTGTATTACTAGATCTCCTTATGAACTGCCAGAAGAACAAACTCTTCTGTCTTGGAAAAAACATTCCTTAAAAGTGAGGATGACAAGACTTTATCTTCTGTACTTTGGACATGGCATCAAGTAGGACTGTCACTGCAAAAGGACATACTACTTGGTGAATTAAAGAATCAAGGGCAAAGAGAAAGCTCCTCAGTGAGGTTAGTTGTCATAGTAACTGCAAGAATAGCATCAAACATCAGTGGTTTTGAGGCTGGCACAGGAGAGGGCAATGTTTTGTTCTATTTTATGAAGGGTCACTGTGATATTGAAATGGACCCAACAATATACAACAAAATACACAGATCATATACTTGCCTTGATATCCAGCATAATTAAATGATCTCTAAATAATATAATGGTAATACACTGGACCACAAGGTAGATTAGAACTGCAGGGTTGGCAGTTCAAAATCACTAGCCTCTCCTTGGAAACACTACACAAGGTCACTATGAGTCAGAACTGACTTGACAGCATTTAACAACAACAGCAACAAATAATCTAGTGATTATCTCAATTTCTGATAGTTTTTAAAAGATGAAATATATGTGTGTGATTTAGTAGTAAGCCTAATCTAATGTTTTGGTGTATGTTTTTTCTTAAACTCAGCATTTTTTTTCTTGAACTATTTATAGAATTATATGAAATCTATAATTTTCTTTTCAAGTTGATAAACTTACTTCTCTTCCCAGAGTGTTAGATAGGCTGTGAATCTACCTGAAGTTGTAAGCAGGTGGACCAGTAATAAAGAAATTTGGCAGATCAATTTGTCACTAAAAGCCGTTTTATTCTCTGATATATGCAGACAGAATAAACTCACCTCAGGGAAGCATTTCCAATTTTTCTTACTCTTCTTGCTCATTTTATTTACATTCTTGATTTTTTTCCCCCCTAATCTCTCAGCAACATAGAACACTATGAGGCAGGAAATGTCTGTAGATATTTTTTGTGGGGCCTGTCAGCTTCACTTTGAAAAAGAGCTTAAAAATAGCTATGGCATATTGGTATGCAAACATATTTAACTGTGTGGTTTAAATTATTTTTTCTTCTAGAAAATGTGTATATTAGCAACTCATTATGCTACCTATAACTTACAATTAGATGAATATTAGTAACTGTAGTGTTATCTTCTGACCAAAAATTTGATACATAATGTAATTAAAATTAAGTGAGTTTAGTGGCATGATTATCTCTTTGCTTCATGTTGTGGTGCTATAGGTTAAACTCCGAACTTAAAGGTCGGTTTGAACTGTAAAGTCAGTAGCTCAACCCAGCCGCTTCTCAGAAACCCTATTCAGGGTTGGTATGAGTCAGAACCAACTCAATGGCACTTAACAACAACAAAAACAACAGTAACAATAGCTTTCTTTTAGTCTCTAAAGTTTGTTACAAAGTTTCCAGTAAATCACACTTGGATTTATATAAAATTTCCTTGGAAGTCAAATTCAGAATTTAAAGTGACTGTCTTCTTTCTGCAGAAAGTTGTACATTTAAATTCTCCAAAGGTTTTAGGATTACTAGAAATGAAATTCATATATTTCATACCATGATGTATACAATGATGGCAAGGAGTAACTCAAGCTATCGTTTTAAACATTACATTTTAAACTTTTTTCATGTTGAACTAAGAATGCATTTTTACTCCAAATTTATTTTTACTGGTTTTTTTGATTCTCAGCATAATAACAGTTTTAATTATAGCTGCAGTCATTCAAGAATTTTACAATCTTTAATATGTTCACTATAATAAGGCTTAGATTTACAGAGCAAGGAAATGAATTAAAGAGATATGTGAAACAGCTAAAGGAAATACAATGCTTAATTGTTCTTAGTAGTTAGCTGTGTATAGTCACATTCAGTGCTACTCTGCAATGCTTTGCATGTCCAACAGATGGACTTTAAATTACTTGGGTTCCTGGGTCCATGATTCTCTCCTCAGTCTCTCAGTAAACGTGGACCTTTCACTGGAGGAATCAATGATCAAAAGATCCCTTCTTCAATAACACACAAATAGATTTTTACCTACGGAGACATCGCCTACTTTGGTATCTTTTTAATCACAATAGCTTACAGCAGAATGATTACTGGCATTCTGATTAGACACAAAGGCCAAAACACACTATCATTCTTATCAATATTCAGTTGTCTAGTATCTTCATTTTTAGGTTTTAAGTGAACAAGGAGCACTGGTAGTGGAATGGATTACACATTGAATTACTAAAACTCAAGGTCAGCAGTGTAAATCCACCAGCCATTCCCTAGGAGAAAGATGAGGCTTTCTGCTTCTGTAAGATTTACGGACTTGAAAGTCCTATACAGGTTCTCTATGAGTCAGAACGGACTCATGGACACACCATCATCACCGCAGAACCACCAGGTTTCTAGGGGACTAACCAGGGATTTAGGTAGTCTTTTGTTCCAATGTGCATAGGGTTGCAATGAGTTGGGAGCTGACTTTACAACAGCTAACAACAACAGCTACAAGAATGCATGTTCCCAGTCACATACCATTAGTGTGTGAAACTGTTTCTGTAGGTTGTAAAGCATTAGTCGTTATCTCCTCATCTAATCCTTCCTTTCCTCCACATTTTCACAAGTGAAAAATCCCCCAAAAGACTTCTGAAGCAGTTCTAAATAAGAGTTCTAAATAACTTGGGAGATGGAGGAGGTCCGAGAGGATAGGAGGTCTAGGCTCAGTAAGCCTGCTCACAAAGCCACTAGAAGAAGAAGCATCTACTTCTTGTGTCACAAAGTGTCACAAAGGAGATAGCATGGATCTAAAGGGTCTGTGAAAGAAGCATTCAGAGTCAAACTGTAACAAACCGCTGTAGCTAAAATTGCAGACATGTGAAAAGAGAACGTTTTCTTTCAAAGGCAAGAATTGAACTGCATTATCTTTACAAGAATGTGATTATTTAACAAATAAAACAATGAATCTATGGAAGTACTGACTCCTGGTGTGGTGCTGTACGATAAGCACTGGAGTGCAAACCACAAGTTCAGTGGTTCAAACCCACCAGATGCTCCTTGGAAACCATATATATGGTTGTTTTGAGTCAGAACCAATTTGATGACACTTAACAACAGCAACATGGATGTAGTAAAATGAGTATTTAAAAAAATGTTCTGAATTCTTTCTTGGCCCAGGCACATCCTGATTTTTTTTTGGGGGGGGGGCGCATCTCCACAACCTCCTGGCCATGTCTTGCTGGAATAGGTTTTTACTAGCTTGCCCAGTAACCCATCAGCTTTTCATGTCTTTCCCAGATCTGGAGACTCTACTAACTTCAAACGAAAGACATGGCAGAGGAACAAGGGGTGAATTTCAAACTGAACCACTGAGAATAAGACATTTTTTAGCAAGAAACAAGATCATATATATTTTTATTTTTTTGAGAACAGGGATATTTTTTGCTGTTATTTTTTCTGTCCAACATTAAGTATAATCTCTGTTCCTACATCGAAGAATATATCTCCTTCTTAAGTAAGAATAGTGAAAGGTTGTAGTTTCCCTAGCAACAGATGACTTCTTTCTATTTTTAATTTTCAAGAAAAAGTTTAATAATACTTTGTAAAGAAGCTTTCAACCTAGGTATCAAAATGTTCTATGAACAAATTATCACCTTATCCCAGCAAAGTAGATAAATACTGTCCTCCCCAATTTACAGATGGGAAAGAAAAATGGTAGCTAACACCACCAATTGGAGAAGGAATTTCATCTACTGTGCTCTAGACTATACTTCTTTCAAATTCATCAGCAACCTAATGAGTGCATTTAATAAGGTCAGACACACTTTAAGGTGACTCCAATGATCTGAACTCTTGTATGATCTTTTCTCTTTGAAAGTAGGCTCAATTTGTGACTTATTTCTATCCAATAGAATGTAGCAAAGGTGATAAGATATTGCAACTTTGTATAGATTACTTTATGTAATACTTCAAATTAGCAGAACAAAAAGACAGCTTCTCCTAGTGGCCTTGAAGAAACCACAACAACAATAAAAACTATGGATAGGGCTAACTGGGTGGTCTTTAGGAGCTGAGTACAATAAGAAGGGACTCTTAGTCAAATAACTGCAAAGAAATGATTATTAATAAGGACTTGGAAGGGACACCACACTCCAGAAAGGAATAACGTCTTGCTCATGTCTTGTTTGTAGTCTTTTGGACAATGAGCAAAAGGCATAGTTAAGTTAAGCCTTGCCCATACACCTGATCCATAGAAATTATTAGATAACAAATTGTGTGATTTTAAACTACTAAAATTGTTATGCAGTAATAGATAACAAATACTAAAGGACAAGTAAATATACAGTTGCCAGGTTGTGGTAAGAACTTGGGAGACAAGGAATACAAAAGTAATAGGAAATAGGCTTGGATGCTAGACACATAGATTTTTATCCTGACTTGTCACTTAATAACTTATCTAATATTTGTAAACCTTACTTTCTTCATTTGCAGAATAGAGACAGTAATGCATCTGTGAACAACAAAACAATGACTCTTAAGGTATCTGGCAAAGTGCCAAATTGTTGTTGCATGCCACTGAATCTATTTCTATTCAAAGCAATGCAATAGGATAGTATAGAGCTTCCCAGTAGGTTTTCAGAGTCTGTAATCTTTACAGGAAGGAGTCTTGGTAGCATGTAAGTTGCATGTGTGGCTGCTAACCTCAATGTCAGCAGCTTGAATATACCATCTGCTTCATGGAAGAAAAGATGAGGCTTTCTGCTCCTGTAAAGATTTATAGCTTCAGGACCTTATGAACAGTAGTTATCAGTCAGAACCAACTTGAAGGCATATCACTACCACTACCATCACCAACAGTCTTTATAGCAGTAGATTGCCATTTCTTTTATTCTATTGAGCTTTGAACCACCAACCTTTCAGTATATGCAGTCATAAGAGAAATAATTCTGATTCTGTTTCTAAAGTTGTTGCAATCGCAATAAGAAACAGTACTATTTATAAACTTATCTACTGAAAACTCTGGTTAATGAGATGCAATCAATAAAGTATGTCAGCAAACCAGCTGTCTTTCATCCTCCTTTTCAGGTATGGTTCCACAATACCTGAAGCAAGATGGTGGTGGTTGTGTATCACTAAGTCAGTTTTGACTCATAGCAAACTTGGACAGGATTTCTAAAGCTGTAAATCTTTATGGGAGCAACAAGCCACATCTTTCTTCTGTAGACTAACTGATAGATTCAAACTACTGACCTTGTAGTTAGCAGCTCAGCTGATAATCCACTACACTACTAGGGCTTCAGTATTTAAGGGCTTAATCTATCTGGAAGTTTGAGAGTGAAAAGTTTCCATTTTTCTGTTGACTTCCTTTATGTGCTCTTTGTCATATTTAACTTAAGAAATGCACTGAGAACATTATTTAGAGACACAATATTATAATGAAGGAATGTTATGTCTACAGAATGAGCCAATGCTGGTGCACTTATAATGAAAAATGACCACATGGATAATCCATATGTAAGAGCTCCTGTGAGAAAATGGGTGGAGAGGGTTAAGTCAGAAGGAGGAGACAATCAACCTGGTGGTGGTGGTTGTGTGCTGTCAAGACAGTTCCAACTCAAAGCAATCCTGTGTAGAGTTTCTAATGCTATAAATCTTTATGGAAACAAAAGCCCCCTTTCTCACTTGGAGTGGCTGGTGGACTTCAACTCCTGACCTACTGTTTCACAGCCCAATGAGTAACCCACTACACCACCAGACTCCTGGACAATCAGAGTACTTGAATTCAAATTCCTAGGTCAAATATTAAAGGCCAGGAATGGATCAAAGATAAAGTGTGTAATAATTAATTTCGTATGTCAATTTGGCTAAACTATGATTCTCAGCGAAATGCCAGACTAATTGCTATTCCATGATGGAATGCAACTTGAAATGCAACACAATGCAGCAAAATGTAACATAATGTAATGTAATGTGAACACTTTTCATAATATAATATAATATGGTCAGTCAATCAGTTAAAAAGGTACTGTCCTAAAGGTGAAGTCTATCCTCAGACTATAGATACTTTGGCTGAACTTGCTCACGCTCTCAACTCTATCCTACCGATCTAGATAATCGAACCTACAAAAGTCTCTAGCCTACCAACTGATCTAGATTTTTAACATGCCAATTCCCACAATCCCATGAGCCAGCAGAAATATAGAGCTTGCAAACTTACCTATGGGTTTGGAACTTGCAGCTCCATAACTGTGTAACCCAATCCTTTAAAGTACATCAATCTATTGCTCTACATCTTGTTGCTGTTGTTTAGGTGCCATCAAATCAGTACTGACTCAGAGTGACCCTATGCACACTGCCAGATCCTGGGCCAACCTCACCATCATTGCCAAACTTGAACCCACCTTTCAAATCCCTCTCTCTGGCTGTCTTCCTTGTCCTTCTCTGACCCTCCACACTACCAAATGTGATATCCTTCTCCAGCGACTGACAATATGTCTGAAGTATGAGAGGCGAAGTTTGGCTATCCTGGCCTCTAAGGAGCACTCTGGCTGTACTTCTTCCAACACAGATCTGTTGGTTCTTTTGGCAGCCAATGGCACTTTCAATATTCTCTTCCAACACCATCAAAGCATCAATTCTTCTGTGGTCTTCCTTATTCACTGTCCAGCTTTCGCATGCATATGAGGTTCTTGAAAATACCATGGCTTGGGTCAGGTGCACCTTAGTCTTCAAGCTGACATCTTTGCTCTTCAACACTTTAAAAA
>NW_006408720.1:690496-691063 GCF_000296735.1 Chrysochloris asiatica | reverse complement strand
AACCTGTTGCACACCTTTCTTAATTTTAAACTATTCTGTGTTCCCATGTTCTGTTTGAACAGCTGCCTCTTGGTCTATGTACAGATTCCTCATGAGCGCAATGTTGTCTCTACATATAGATATAAATATACTGGTGTAGAGCTGTGAGCTAATGCGTCAGACTGAAAAGTCATTTAAACTACAAGGTCGATGGTTCAAGCTCACCAGCTGCTCCTTGGAAACCCTATACAGGGTCACTATAGGTCGGAATTGACTCGACGGTACTTAACAACAATAATAATATATACATACAGAGTCCTGGTATAGTGCTGCAGGTTAATGCACTGGACTACAGAATCAGTTTGAATCACAATGTTGGTAGTTCAAGCTCACCAGCTGCTCCTCAGAAAACCTGTATATTAGTGCCAACTTGATGACACTTAACAACAATAACAACAACAACATATAATCATACATGACCCAATCCCATGATATAATTCAATGTCTCTGTCTCTCTGTTTGTCTCTCTCTGTACATATACACATATGTTGTTTGTTGTTGTTATGTGCCGTGGAGTCAGTTCCAACT
>NW_006408720.1:688152-690191 GCF_000296735.1 Chrysochloris asiatica | reverse complement strand
TATATATATTCTTTAAAATACAAGGATGAGTCCAAAATTATCTGTACTCCAGATATATTAAAATACTCATCCATGTCTGAGGCTGATGACAACATTGAGCATGTACGTGAAATGATTCTGTTGAATAGATGAGTGACTGGAGTATATGACAAATCATTTCCAAATTAGCCATGGCTCTGTCTATATAATAGTCCATGACAGACTTAGGTTTTGAAATTTTTTTCTGAGATGGCTACTGAAACAACACATGGAAGAGTATCAACAGAAATGTTGGCCTGATACTCAAAGGAAGGTAAAATTTCCTTAAAACAATTATTACTGGTGATGAGACACGGATTCATCACTACGGACCTGAGAGTAAATGACAGGGTATGTAATGGAAACATCCTCAATCGCTGACCAAGCAAAGGTTCAAAAGTCAGCTGGAAAGTTGATGCTTAATGTTTTCTGGGATTCTCAAGTGCCAGTTTTGGAACACTATCAGTAAAAACGTTCAGCAAACAACAGTGCTCATTACAGTGAGATGCTCACTGAAGAGTTGAAGGCTAAATTTCAAATTAAATGCACAGAACTGCTATTCAAGGACACTGTGCTCTTTCATGACAATGCATATCTGCACACCTCTTTCACACTGTTGACACCCTGAAAACACTTCGTTTTGAGGTGTTAAAGCATCACCCTTTATTGCTCTATGAGAGCTGTCACCTGTTTGATGTCCTGAAAGCAGCCCTTCAATGACAAAGATTCACCTCTGATGAATAAGTGAAGACAGTGGTGCATTCATGGCTCACAGCTCAGCCTAAAACATATTTTTTTTTTATTAAGGGAATACAAAAGCTTGTTGACAATTGGACAAAGTATATTGAAAAGCAAGGAGATTATATCATAAAAATGATATATTTGTCTTTTCTGTAAGTTGATTAAGATAAATTCTACAGTCAGAGTGTGGATCATTTTTTTTTTTTTACTTACTCTTGTGTGTGTCTATCTATCTATCTATCTATCTATCTATCTATCTATCTATCTATCTATCTAGATGTATGCATGTATATCACACACACACACATACATATGTGTATATACATACATATATATTGTTGTTGTTGTTAGGTGCCATGTAGTCAGTTCCGACTCAAAATGGCCCTATAAATCTTTGTAGAGCAGAAAGAATTATCTTTCCCCCATGGAGCAGTTGGTGGCTAAAAGTGTTGACTTTGTGATTAGTAGCCCAATGCTTATCCTACAGAACCACTGCATCAATTTATATACATATGTATATATGATGATATGAACACTGGTAGTATAGTGAATTATTATTGTTGTTGTTGTTAAGTGCCGTTGAGTAGGTTCCAACCCATAATGACCCTGTATAGAGTTTTCAAGGAACAGCTGGTGAGCTTAAACCACCAACCTTGCAGTTCAAATGACTTTGCAGACTGACGCATTAGCCCACGGTGCCACAGGGCTGATAACAAGTAGGCCAGCAGTTGGAATTCACCAGCCATTCATAGAGAGAAAGATGAGACTTTCTGGTCCCTTAAAGATTCCACAGGAGAAAGATGAGGCTTTCTGCTCCCGTAAAGATTTACAGCCTCAATAACCCTGTTCAGGGTCGCTATGAGTAGGAACTGACTCCACAACACATAACAACAAAAGATTTACAGCCTCAAAAACCTACACAGGGTCACTATTAGTGAGAACCAACTCAATGGCACATAACCAATTACCTTATAGAATATATTTTGTTGTTACTAAGTGCTGTCAAGTCAGTTCTGAAACATAACAACCCTGTATAAGGTTTCTGAAGAGAAGCTGGTGGGTTTGACCTGTCAACCTTTTGGTTGACAGTCTACTCCTTATCTCACAGTGCCAAGCCAGAACTCACGTACACACACACAAACACACACATACACATTGAGTCCTGGTTTTATGATTTAAGATAAGCACTGTACTTCTAACTGCAAGTTCAGTGGTTCAAACCCACCAGCCTTCAAATAGTTCAAGGAAAATGACATTATCTTTTAACTCCAGTTTTTCAC
>NW_006408720.1:686156-687877 GCF_000296735.1 Chrysochloris asiatica | reverse complement strand
TAGTGCACAGCTTTCCTGATTTTAAACCATTTAGTATCCCCTTGGTCTCTTTGATCTATATGTAGATTCCTCATTAACACAAATATTTCTGGAATGTCTATTCTTAACAATGTTATCCATAGTTGGTCATGATCCACATAATTGAAAGTCTTTGCATTGTAAAGAAAGCACAAATAAACATCTTTTTGGTATTCTCTGTTTTCAGCCAACATACATCTAACAATTAGCAATGTTATTCCTAATCCACATTCTCTTCTGGCAGTTCCCTGTGGATGTACTGTTGCAACTATTTTTAAATTATCTTCAGCAAAATTTTATTTGTATGTGATATAATTGATAATATTCAATGATTTCTGCATTCTATTGGGTGACGTCTCTTTGGATTGTGCACAAATATGGATCTCTTCCAATTGGTAGGCCAGATAGCTGTCTTCCAAATTTCTTGACATAGGGTTTCTGAGGCTGTAAATCTTTATGGAAGCAGAATGCCTCATCTTTCTCCTGTGTAGTGACTGGTAGATTCAAACTGCTGACCTTATGATTAGCAGCCCAGTGCATAATCCTATATGCTACCAGGACTCCTCTGTCAATTCCTGGAGAAGTGGTGGATGGTCAACCACTTCAAGAGATAGCACATGATAACCTATGTATGGTATATAAGGAGGAAATCCAAGTTGAATTGAAGACATTGGTGTAAAACAAGGTTCTGTTAATTCTTTCTCCTTAAGTATCATAAGTTCTTGATCATATGCTACCTCTTGAAATGGTTGAATATTAACCATATATCGGTACAGTGACTCTGTGTGTTCCTTCCATTGTTTTCTATTTAATATTTTCCCCAAACACTCCATCATTATTGCAACTCAAGATTTAAACTTTTTTTTCAATTATTTCAGCTTCAGAAATGCTGAGCATGTTCTTTCCTTTTGATTTTCTAACTCCAGGTCTTTGTATATTTCATGATCATACTTGGCTTTTTTTGTACAAGCTGCTCTTTGGTATTTTCTTTTCAGATCAAATTTTACCCCCTCATTTCTTCCCTTCACTTTAGCTTCTCTACACTCAAGAGCAAGTTTCAGAGTCTCTTCTGACATTCATTTTTGTCTTTTCTTTATTTCCTGCCTTTCTAATCATCTTTTGCTATGATGTTCTTTATGCCCTTAATGTCTAATGCATCAAATCTGTTCTTCAGATCATGTCTAAATTTAGGAGAGATATATTCAAGATTGGAGTCCTAGTCTGGTGCTATGGAATAAACCACTGGACCTCAAGGTCAATTTGAACCACAAGCTTGGTAGTTCAAATTCACTGGTCAGTCCTTGGAAACCCTATACAGGGTTGCTATGAGTCAGAAGCTACTTGACAGCACTTAACAACAACAAAAATTTTCAAGAACATATTTTGGCTCTTGTGGACTGGTTTAGTTTTCTCCAGCTTCCATCTGAAGTTGCATATGAGGAATTGATGGTGTGTTCTCTAATCTGCCCCTTGCCTTGTTTTGGCTGATGATATTGAGCTTCTTCTGCACTATCTATTCCCACAGATGTAGTCAGTTTGCTTTCTGTGTATTGCTTCTGGTTAGGTTCATGTGTTTAAAAAGATAGTTGCAATAAATAAGTCATTGTTGCTGTTATATGCTGTGGAGTCGGTTCCAACTCATAGTAACCCTGTACAGGGTTTCTGAGGCTATAAATCTTTATAGGAGCAGAAAGCCTCATCTT
>NW_006408720.1:683778-685721 GCF_000296735.1 Chrysochloris asiatica | reverse complement strand
CATTCAAATATGTTTTCTTTCCATGAATTCACAAAAGATATGCATCTTTGAATGAATGACCAACAAAAGGACTCCAATAGTTAAGGGCAAATGACTTTGGTAGATAAGAAGTTTCCACTTAGAAACAATTCACCATTGTACTTATTTAGGAAGATTTATTTTTATGATGACATTTGTAAATGGTTACATTTGTGACTTACACCATTCAAATATGTGTTCTTTCCATGAATTCACAAAAGATATGCATCTTTGAATGAATGACCAACAAAAGGCATACAGTATATACAAATGATTCCTACTATTGATACTTGCTTAAAAAGCCCTGAGTAAATTAGATGCTTTGTCCAATGTGATTTAAATTAGTCATGAACCCAATATAAAGATGTAACAAAGAAATCAAAATTATACTGTTCCTTATGAAGAGTGCTTTTAAGTTATTTTTGCTTTGATTTTTAATTTGAAATATTAAATTATTTCTGCAAAAAACTTCTCTCTTGAAAAAAGAGCAGGCACATTAGGTTGAAAGGTTATATAGACCCTCTCCAACAAAAATAAGGGAAACCAAATGAAACAGATAAAGATGATAGTCCTATAACCCTGAGATTCTGATCAAAGTAAAGAGGAGTAGATTGAATGCTTACAAGGAGAGAAAGCTGAACAGACATGGCAAAAACAAAAGGAGGCAAACTGATGATCTGTGCCAGCTAACCAGACACGGCAAAAACATTTTGAACTTTTGTGAATGACTTCAGAGCATATTGGCCTGTGGTTCATGGAGATAATAAAAGTGTTTTTTGTTTGTTTGTTTGTTTTTTCCCTGTTGCCTAAACTTCTCTGGTGACCAAGGGCATGGTCTGCCCCCACCCATATACATCCCAAGTGAAGCTCCCACTCTCCCAGCAATCAGGGCCTCGCAGAAGTGAGTGCCAAAGTTATGAGCTTCCTCAGGGTTAGTAGGGAGTTATCTACATTAACCTCAGTGCCTGGATTTTGATGGGTCCTGCTCCAACCTTGCAAAGCCAACTGTACCCAGCTCTGGATTAGCCCTAATTGATCCTAATTTCTCCTTTCTGAATCTAGCACCTGCCCTGTTTTTCTTTTTTTTTTTTTTTTTCAATTCATTGTTTTTGTTTGTTTATTCTTTATTCCCCTTCTTCTCTTTAATCTCCCTTGTATTCTATCCTTGCCATCTCCACTTTCTTTTTTTTCTGGTCTTTCCCACATGCTACTGCTTCTTACTTTATTTTTCACTGTTTTTCTTTACTGTTCTCTGGTCTCCTTCCTGTTTACTTATTTCTCTTACTGATTATGTTTAGTTCTTTTATTTTGTCTATTTTTCTCTTTTTAAATTATTTTTCAATTTTCTCTCCCTTTTCTCTTTTTGTTCTTGTATTCTTTTTATAGGTATTGCCTACTTTTCTTTTCCTCTCACTATTTTCTTTTTTCATTGTTGTGTACTTATTTTGTTATTTTATTTTTCTTATCTCTTGCATGTGTGATTTCTCTTCTTACCTCTCCCTACAGAAGATAGCAAATTTGCCCATACAGCCTAGTCACAACCACACTTTCAACATGCCACCCACTGGGCAAGAGCTATATACCATAGCAAAGAAAACAACCAACATCAGCCAAATCCATTCTAAAATGAGCTGCATGAACAGCCAACAGAGAATGGCTCCATCCCTAATCACACCCACCAGGAAGCAGTTGGTGAATGCCTAAGAGTACACCAACATACAATCATCAATTTAACACAAGTACAACACCATCACAATGTCTTGGAAGCTGCAGATCAATTTCTGTTCACACACACACACACACACACACACACACACACACAAATCTTACAAGATAGAGTGGATTAAACAAGTGACCAACATGCAGAATTAGAAAACATTTTTAAGGAAAAAAAGAAAAAAAAGACATTGGAATTACCTGAAAAA
>NW_006408720.1:678638-682554 GCF_000296735.1 Chrysochloris asiatica | reverse complement strand
TCAGGAGGTCACTTCCTTTGGCCCTCAGGGTCCCTGGCTAGCCATCCTGAGTGGGGCCATCGTGTAGGATTTTCATCCATGACACAGGGCCTCAACATCTCAGTGCTTTGCGGTCCCCAACAACACTACAAGAACATACAGCAAAATTTGATAAAAGATTGGAGAAAATACAAAACCTGAAAATTGAAATCCTTAAGATTAATACTAAGAATTCAGAAAAGGACAATACATTGAAAGGGAAAAGGAATATATTTGAATCAATGGAAGTTCAAATTAGTGAGCTTCAGGATAAATCTTAATAATCATAATCTAGAAGAACAATCAGTAAAATAATCTAAAAATGTGAAGAAAGCTTAAGATTCATGGGAAACATTGGAATTCCAGAAAAGGAAGAGACAAAAAATATATACAGAAAAGATAGTCAAAGCTCGTTTGAAGAAAACTTTCCTAACATTATGAAAGATGAGAATATAACTATTCAAGGAGTTAATTGAATCCCAAACAGGATAGACACCTGTTTGGGATTCAATTACCAAGAAACATAGTTATTAAACTTTCCAAAATCAAAAACGAGGAAAGAACTTTGAGAATACTATGGGAAAAACATAAAGTTGCCAAGAAAGGAGAACAAATACGATTAAACTTGGATTACTCATCAGAAATTATGCAGGCAAGAAGACAATGGGGAGACATATACAAAACTCTTGAAAGAAAAGTCTTATTAACCAAGAATAGTATACTAAGCAAAAATATCCCTCAAATCTAATGGTGAAATTAAAATGCTTCTGGATAAACAGAAATTAAAGAAATTCACACACACACAAACACACACACACAGAATACGAAAGGTAGTCCTTTGAACGGAGAACCAACAACAACAACATACAACAACCTGAGATAACACACATAACAATACCATGCAGAATTCACTCCAGATATAGAAGTATGCAAAGTAAAATAAACCTACAAGACTAAAAATAGGGAACCAGAAATATCAATTTTTGATGAAGACAGATAAACAGTCAAAAGAGGGAAAATTGTTCTTACAGAACTTCCAAGTGGCAAGATAGTCAAGTATGGTTTCAAGATAGAACAGACAGATTTAAACTGAAGAAGAAGTCAATAAATTACAGGGTAACCTCAAAGAAAATTAATGTACTTTAACATCAAAGCAAGGAAAAGGAAAACCATAAAGATTTAGTATAAATGAAAACATCAGCAAAGAAGAAATTGACTAAAAACCACACATATGAAATGAACTTAGCACAGAAAATTATGTGGAACAAAGAAACTAGCAGTACCACAAAAAATGCATAACAAAATGACTGCAATCAATTCATACCTATCAATAATTACACTGGACATCAATGGATTAAATGAATAGTCACGAGATAGAGAATAGTGGAATAGATAAGAAAACTGGATTCTCCAATATGCCTTCTATGAGAGATACCTTACACACTATGACAAATGTAGATTAAAAATCAAAGGACGGAAAAAAATATATCAAGCTAACGGCAATCAAAAATGAACAAGAGTGGCAATATTAATTTCTGATGAAACTATTTTAAGACAAAAACATAAGAGACAAAGAAGGATGCTATCTCATAATTAAAGGGTCAATGGAACAAAAGGATACAACCATAATAAATACCTATTCTCCCTATGAAAGAGCCTCAAAATAGATAAATCAAATTCTGATCAATTTGAAGAAAGACATAAACAACCCTACAATAATAGATGCTTGTGTGATGGTTGTGTGCCATCTGTTTGGTTCTGGCTCATAGCAACCATAATGGATTCTTGAGGCTGTAAATCTTTATAGGAGCAGAAAGCCTTATCTTTCTCAGGCAATAATAATTGTTGTTGTTGTTAAGTGCTATCAAGTCAGTTCTGAATCATATTGATACTATATTGGATTTCCAAACAGCAGTAGATGTGTTTGAACTGCCAGCCTTGTGGTTCATAGTCCAATGTTGATCCTACAACACCACAACAGAAGCCCAATAATAATAGGAAGAGATTTTAATATACCACTTTTGATGAAGGATTAAACAACTATAAAGAAACTCAATAAAGACATAGAAGAAGCAAACAACACAATCAATCAACTTGACCTCATAGACTTATATACAGTACTTAACCCAGCAATAGCACAATACATATTCTTTTCCAGTGTACATGGAACATTTGCCAGAACAGACCATATGTTAGGCCACAAGTAAGTCTCAATAAATTAAAAAAAAAACACATCAGATTACTACAAAGCCTCTTTTCAGATCATAGCATTACAAAATTAGAAATCAACAATAGGAAGATGGGGGAGGGGGGAATCAAGTACATGGAAATTGAATAACATATTACTTAAAAGTTACTTATTAATAGAACAAATAAAATATGAAACAAAAATATTTCTTGAATCAAACAAGAATGAAACACAACATATCAAAACTTTTGTGATGCAACAAAAGCTCTTAAAGGGAAATTTACAGTAATAAACACATACATCCAAAAAGAAGAAAGAACCCAAATCAAAGCATTAATATCTCCAACAATTAGACAAAGAGAAGCAAATTAAGCCACCCAAGGAAAAGAAATAATAAAGATTAGAGCAGAAATAAAGAATTAGAAAATAGAAAAACAATAGAAAGTAGCAAGAAGTTGGTTCTTTAAAAGGATTAATAAGACAGATAAACCACTAGCAAATCCAGCAAAGGAAAAAAAGATGCAAACAATATCAGTGATGTTACAACAGAACCAATGGAAATAAAAAAAAAGGATAATATCAGGATAGTAAGAAGAATTGTGCTCCAACAAATGTGACAATCTAGAAAAAATGGATTAATTTTTAGAAAAACACAAACTACCAAACTAACACAGAATGAATTAGAAAACTTGAACTGACCTATAACAAAAGTAGAAAATGATTAGGTAATTTAAAAACTTCCAACACCATGAAGTCGGGGCCTGGATGGTTTTACTGGGAATTCTACCAAACATTCCGAAAAAAGTAGACACTAATTCTACTCAAATTATTCCAGTGCATAGAAAAGGACAGAAAACTCCCAAATACATTTTATGAAGCAAGCATAACCCTCTTACCAAAACCTCACTAAAAAAGAAAATTATAGACTAATAGTCCTTGTGAACATAAATGCAAAAATTCTTAGCTAAATCCTAGCCAGTGGAAACCAACAACATATCACAAAAATAATATGACTAAGTAGAATTAAAACCAGGAAAATTCAATATTAGAAAAATAGTCGTATGCATTGATCGGTGCAGAAAAGGCATTTGACAAAGTGCAATATCCATTCCTAGTAAAAACATTGCACAAAATAGGAATAGAAAGGAAATTCTTCAGCATAATTAAGGGCATATATACAAATCCAACAGCCAACATTAGTCTCAATGGAGAGAAGCTGAAGCAATCCCTTTGCAAATAAGAAGCAGACAAGGATGCCCTTTATCACCACTACTATTCAAAATTGTGTTGGATGTCTTAGCCAAAGCTATTAGGGAAGAAACAGTAACTAAAGTCATCCAAATTTGCAAAGAAGTAGAACTCTCTCTAACTGCACATGATATGATCCTATACACAGAAAATCTCAAAATCTCAGCAAGAAAATTTTTAGAACACATTGAAGGATTCAGCAAGATCAATACACAAAAATCAGTTGGATTCCTCCACACAAATAAAGACAGCTCTGAAAAGGAAATCAGGAAAACAATTCCATTTACAATAACCACCTCAAGATGACAAACTTAAGAAGAAATCTAATGGGAAAAACTAAAAAAAAAAAAAAAAACTATGCAAAAACCTATTAAAAAAAAAAAATCTACAAGACTACTACAAGAAACCAAAAGAGACTTACAAAAATGGAAGGATATACCATGCTTATAGATAAAAAGACTA
>NW_006408720.1:653162-675834 GCF_000296735.1 Chrysochloris asiatica | reverse complement strand
CATGGGGTTGCTATGGATTGGTTCCAACTCGATGGCACCTGACAACAACAACAACACCAGAGAGTACACCGTTAGAGAGATGAAAATCAAAGAAACAATGAGATATCTCACCCCAGCATTAATAACAAAGTTCAAAATAATAGAAAACAACAAAAACTGGCAAAGGTGTGGAGAGACAGAGACTCTTTTACGTTACTGGTGAAAATGTAAAATGGTGCAACCACTGGAAAACAGTATGGTGTTTCCTCATAAAGTTGGAAATAGTAATGTCATAACCCAGCAATCCCCCTACTGAATATATATTCACAAGAAATAAGAGTTATAACATGAGTAGACATAAGTGGCCATCTAAACTGCAACTATTTGTCTCTCCATATATGGAAGAAGGAAGAGTGACGAAAATTGAAGATATCTGGAATCAAGTAGTCCAATGGGCCACTGGATCATGTGAGAAGCAGTCATTATATTGCTTAGATTAGAAGTACTAGATGGTGCCAGCTAACACTAACAAGTGCTCTGAAAAGGATCCCATTTGAAGGTCCCGTATAGAATGGAAGAAAATGTGTAACAGGTCTTAGAGTTAAAATAATAATAATAAAAGACGAGACTTACTGTTCAGAGACAGACTGGAGGAATCCGAGACTATAGCCCTCAACTACCCTTCATGTTTGAAAAGGAACTCACCTCCTGTGGTCCAATTTTTAGCCAAGATAGATATATTGGGACGGAGGTGGGGGGTGGGCCCAACAATAATGCTAGTTAGTGAGGCATGTTCACCATGGAATGATCAATCAATCATTCAAGATCAAAAAGGTAATATTTACCTAGGAAAAAGTTGAGAAGATATGTGAAATATGGTGGAGTGGAAATAGGAACCACAGGAAGGGAGTGGGATAACTGTTGATGCATGGAGGGGATTTCAGTGATTGAGAGAAAATAAGTGTATGATTTGTTGAATGTAAAACTGATGATCTTGACTGTAAACATTCACACAATTCACAATAAAAAGTTAGAAAAAATGGAAATCTCTCTTTTAGATCCCATGTTTTGCTGATTCAGGAGTGCATATGTTCAGAACCTTAGCTCATACTCCTATAAACAAAGCCAAGGACATGAAGCCTGTGTAAGTAGTTAAGGAAGTGTCGGAAGAGTCAAGGAAGAAACTAGGCCAAGATGTGAATTCAACTGTGGACTAGCTTCAGCCTAAATATTGAGGAGTTCTGTAGTATAGTCATTCTAGTTTTCAACAATGTGACTCTAAGTTTGTACTGCATATTAGTCATTTAGGAGTCTTGGTGTGGTGCTGCAGGATAATGTACTAGACTACGAGGTCAGTTTGAGACACAAGATCGGTGGTTCAAACTCACTAGCTACTCCTTGGAAGCCATATACAGGGTTTCTGTGAGTCGGAACTGAGTCAACCTCACGTAACAGCAACATTAGCCATTTGCTGTGGTTATGACCTGCTCAACACTATGAAGCAGTTGTATTCTGGCTTAGAGGGTCGCTATGAATTAGGATCAATTAAATAGCCACAGTTTACTTTTTATTTGATAAGCTGTTCCTCTAAATACTCAATTTTCAAATTAGGTGGTTTTCCTTGGTGATAAGAATTCTTCAGAATAGAATGCAGTGGTTAGCCCTCAACAGGCAATACTGTCAAGAGCTGAGGGATGGATGATTATGCCATCCCAGTAAAAAGATTGGGATCAGAAACAAGATTGTCTGCTTCATTTTAGTATGTGTGGTTACACTAGACTGCAAACCACAAGGCAGGAGTTTGAGCCCACCAGCCACTCTACAAGAAAAAAAAAAACAGAAAAAACTTCTACTCCTGTAAAGATTTATAGCCTCAGAAGCTTTATATAGAGTCACTATGAGTTGGGACCCACTCCACAGTGCTTAACAACAATAATCAGGAATCCTGGGTAGCACAAACAATGGCTAAATGCTTGGCTACTCACCAATAGGTATCTGGTTTGGTTTTGGTTTACTGGGAGCCAGATCAATATAATTACCAATATAATGTAGTAAAATGGACATACTGTCTCTGCCTGAAGAAGCAGTGATGGTGTAGTGAGCTGCAAAGCACAAGGTCACTGGTTTGAATCCACCAGGCACTACATGGGAGAAGGATGTGGCTTTCTGCTCCAGCAAAGATATACAATTTTGGAAACCCTGTACAGGGTCATCATGAAGTAGAGATGATTTGGTCTAACAGATGGAACAAAATATATTCTTGACTCATTTTCCCATTTTGCCCAGGATTGGTGCTGAGTATTCAAGATACTCAGTACTCCAATTTGGCAGGCTTAGTTACATCAATACCTAGTAAAGTAGGCAATGTGAGCAAATCCATTTATAAAATGAATTCTATGAATAAGGTTGAGAAACAAAGAACATGGCCCAAAATAGAAGCAGCAGAATCATATTTTTCATACCAGAAACAGCAAAACTATCTGCATATGAAGCAAGCTCCCTTTTGACATGAGAGATGAAAGAAAGCTATTCCAAGTCTTGGTTGGATAAAAGCAGAGACAAAGTGTATACCAAATAAAAGATGGTCTTTCCAACTATCTCAAAATAATGGGAAGTTAGGAAAGTAGCTGAAGAAAAGAGATGATTTATTAAGGAATCTAATTATGAAGTTTCTTACAAATTATTATTTAAAACAAAAACAAAACAAAATAAGCTTTGAGAGAATTCACAATGAAAAACAGGAGTACATCATCACTATTAGAGCTGGAAACTGCTGATTTCTGAACTTTGGGCTTCAGCTATTAGACTAGAGTGCAAGCAGCAATAAAAAATCCTATAATGAAATAGGTGCAAAGAGAGAAGGCAGGGCTATAACCTTGTACATTCATGAATGATTTATTTGATGCAAGGCCAAATCCACTTGGGAACTGCATATCTTTCATAACTTTACTGGTGGTATTGAACTTCCCCACTTGAACTAAGTGTGAATAATGCAACTATGCTTCTGCCTAAGGTTTTATATGATGGACCTTTATTTTTCACAGAGTCCTCAAGAGTAGCAAAACAGAAAAAGGGTGAGAGAAAGACAAAGGACAAACTCTTCTTTAACTTTATATGTAGCTAAGTCCTTTAACCTTTCCTGATCAGACTTGAGGATTTAGCTTTAGTTTTTCTGAGCTGTACTAGAAAAGGACTGAACAAGGCAATGTAAGGGGAAATATTTTTTCCCTAAAACTTTGCAATATTAATGAGAACATCCAACAAATCACTTGGAAGATTTTATCTACATCATTTTGCTGATTTTTATTATCACTTAAAATATCTCCTATCATTAGAACAGTGGAAATATTTCTTACACAAGCCATAAAATAAGTCATTTTTTTCAACACCATTGTAATAAAATAGTTTCTTAAATTATAATAAGAAATCCAACAACAACAACAATATAATAGAGTTAATATTCAATTAACCCTTATTCTGATAGTGTAGTGGTTATGAGTTGGCTGACAACCTCAAGGTCAGCAGTTCAAAACTACCAGCTGTTTCACAGGAGAAATATGAGGCATTCTGCTCCTGTAAAGATTTGGTGGTGATGGTGATGTGCAGTGATGTTGGTTCTGACTCATAGTGACCATTATAGGGTTTCTGAGGCTGTAAATCTTTACCGTAGCAGAAAGCCTCATCTTTCTTCCATGGAACAGCTGGTAGTTTCGAATGAATGACCTTGAGGTTATCAGTCCAAAGCGTAAACACTATATTAACAGAATTCTTTCAGTAAGGGTTTGCAGCCTCAGAAACCCTATGCTGTGTCTCTATGAGTCAGAACTGACTCCACAGCACATAAGCACCACCGTCATGTGTAATATGGAGCCCTGGTGTGGCACTGTGGGTTAATATGCTAGACTGCAAATTCTGTTTGAACTGCAAGGTTAGTGGTTCAAATTCACCAGTTGCTCCTTGGAACCCCTATATAGGATTGCTATGGGTCGGTAACCAACTCGACAGCACTCAACAACTACAATCTCTAATATGTTGCCCTAAGTGTTTTACATGTATTAAATAATTTAATGCTTTTGAGATAGGTACTGGTAATATTTTTTAGAAGAATAAACAAAAAGTTTAGTCAAATAAAAAAAAAAAAGAATTTGTCAAATTAAATAAACAACTGTTTTTTGCCATAATGACTCTCACAGCAGGGTAGAATTGTCCCATAGGATTTTTTAGGCTGCATGCTTAACTATTGAGCATCCAAAATTCCTATATTGTTAAATAAAGTAGGTTATATTAATAGCTTTTGGGATGTACATTTCTTCCCCCCCTGAGGGATTTAGACTGACTCAGAGACATTAGTTGATCATTAGTAATAGCATTTCCAAAAAGTAGGTAAAATACACTCTTGCAGAAGTTTTGTCAAAAGAAAAAAAGAAATTGCTGAAGTAAAATGCCTGGCCTAATATTTAGGACACATGGTAGTATATTAGAAAAACTATTGCCTTTAGGCATGCTCAGTAGGCATGCTTGTAGATGCTTAAGAAAGTGGTATCCTTCTACTTGAGAGATGTGATCCCATCCCAGGCAATACAGCTAGCATGCTGTTTCTATATTGGAATTAATGGAGATCAATATTTGAACTTTGATTTTTCTCCTTCTTCTGTTGTGTGATCTTGGTCTAATTACTTACGTGAGCTTCAATTTTTCAACCTGCAACATGGGTACATAACTACACACTAATCTAATGCTATTATAGCATAAACAGCACAATTGGATGGCTTTAACAAAGCAGAAATTGATTTTCTCAAAGTTTAGGAGGCTAGCATTCTAAAGTAAAGGCACTGGCTCTAGAAGAGGTATTTCTATCAACTCTCTCTTCTACTGCTGCTTCCTGCTTTTTTGGAGATCACCATGTGACTTGATATGTATATTCACTGTCTTGATTCAAAACACATTTACGCTAATCCTGATTCATTAACATAACAAAGACAATGTATTCCCAAATGGGATTATAACCACAGGCATATAACCTACAATTTCCAGCACATATTGTTGGGAGACACACTTTAATCCATCACACTACCTTTTCCTTTTTGTCATTTATTCTCCCACTTCTACTGCCACTGCTTCAGATCAAACTCTCGTCATTTTTATCAATAATCTCCAATAAATTCATGACTATTGTGTGTTATTTTTTCATTGTTTTTAAATTGTATCATATCTATATTGCCTTACTAGTTTTCACTCTTGATTCCTCAGATGCCAAATGTACTGGACCAACTTCTGCCTACTTCTACTTATTCTCTAAGCACATCTGCTGATCTCTTCCTTCCCAACTGAGGGACCAGGAGAGCTAAACGACCTACTATTGAAAAACACATAAATATGTGTACTTTTACGAATATTGACATACATTTTTCTATGGGATATTCCCTATTGTTTCCATTATGCCCGTCTTACACACACACACATACACACACACACATACACACACACACAAATATATACATACACACTTGACATATTTCTCATCCTTCAACATCAATCACATGATTTCCTTTTTTGGGGAAATCTACCCTGGAGTCTTGGTGTGACACTGTGGGATAAAGAACTAGATCAACAGGTCAGTTTGAACCACAAGGTCAGCAGGTCACACTCACCAGCCATTCCTCTGAAACCCATACAGGATTGCTATGAGTTGGTACTCACTTGACAGCACTTAACAACAACAACCCTGGTCACAACTTTTCTCATCTGCTCTCTTCCTATTTTGTACCACAACTGAACTTTCTTACCACTCATTCTAATAATTTATTACAGCTATTTTCATATCCCCATTTATTGAAGTTATTTCAATACATCTTTGTTCCCCTATTATATTATTATTGCTTAAGAGCAACAATTGTGTTTTGAATATCTTTCAATGTGAATTTCAATTGCCTATTACAGTAAGTATGGAGCCCTGATGTGGCAGTTTGGGTTAATACACTGAACTTCAGGGTCAGTTTGAACTGCACGGTCAGTGATTTAAGCTCACCAAGCACTCTTAGGAAACCCTATACATGGTCGCTATGAGTCAGAACCAACTTCATGGCAGTTAAAAACAAGATCACAGATAGTGGAGTCCTGGTGTGGCACTATAGGATACATACTGGACTGCTAACCACAATGTGGCAGTTCAAATTCACTATCTGTTCCTAAGAAGCTCCCTCTATAGGGTAACTATGAGTCGGAACTGTTCTGATGGCATGCAACAAGTCTTCAATAAGTGTTGTTGCTTAGAAGCAAGTATTTAATAAATGCTTTGTTGTTGTTAAGTGCCGTCGAGTCGGTTCCGACCCATAGCGACCCTGTACAGTGTACTGTGTAGGATAATTCACAAAATATTTAATGCAGTGCTCACAAAGTTAGTAAGTGTTGATTTCCATCTAAATCCTATGAAAAAGAAGCCAGTATGGAATAGTAAACAGTTAGCCAATAGAAGACATTTAGGACATATGATCTCTAAGTTTTGATCCTATTATTACTAAATGATGGGTTTGTCCTTGGGTTTTTCCATTTATTTATCTGGGTCTTTATTTCTTTGCCAGCAACAGAAAGACAGTAGAGCAGCTTTTTAAGATGGTTAACTTAAAGGGTAACGAGATTCATACATGATTAGTTTATGACTGCCAAGATGTTTCTACACAGTGTCAAATATATTTATGTAAAACAAAAGCACCATTGCCAGGATGTTTAAGTACACTGTGCCAAAGAAGTTCCCTAGGGAAGTGACCATATGTGAAGATAATATGTAAATATATGTTACTTTTGCATAACTTATAAAATGTATAGTTTTTTAAAATGCTTTCAAATTCATTGTATCTTTTTGATTATCACAAGATTTTTAAATTATTTTCTTCTTATAAATGAGTAAACTGAAGAGTCACCCTTTGCCATCAAGTCGATTTTGACTCATAGCAGCCCTATATAGAATTTTCAAGGCTGTAAGTCTTTATGGACACATAAGTTCCTCAGGTAGTAGCTAGTAAGTTTAAACTACTGACCTTGTCATTATCCTACATATGTGTTCATATCCCACAGCATCACCAAGGCTCCTGGTTGTTGTTAAGTGCCATCGAATACATACAAACTCATAGCAACCCTGTGTAGGATTTCTAAAGAGTAACCATAGACTTTGAGTCTAACCATAGACTTAGAGGTTAGCAGTTCAGTACTTATCCTACAGTGACACACTAGGCTCCTTAACAATGTTAACTGGCTTGCACAAAATTGCATAAGAAACAACTATAACAAAAATGCCAATTTTCTAAAATGATCATAATTTCTTTTCAAAGATATCAAATCTATTCAAGATACTCAAGCAAAGGATTCATTTTTCTACTTTGCTAGATAATTTGGAATAAAATAAAATAATTATAATAGTCTTCATAAGGAATTTACTTTTGCAATTTTTTAATAAAGGAAGGAAGGAAGGAAGGGATTTTGAAGGGGAATAAGATTTTTAAAAATTGGTAGATGTCTACAAATTTTGATAAAACATATTTTTTTAGGATACAAAAATTGTTATTCTTTTCTGCAAAATCCATTTCCATGCAGCCTGTTCAAAACTTAAATGTCAAAAATTTTAGATCTTATTCATACATAAATTGTGCACGCCAAAGTTTTCCCACATTGTTATTCAGTCCATTGGCAATTGCTCCTCTTCTAGGTTGTCAAGTTCATTTATTTTTGGTTATTACAATCTGTTCATATTTTTCCAATTCATTCTTTTATTAAATGAGAAAAGCGATTTAGGAAATGAGCAGCTATTTCCCCCCTAAAAAGCATCTGCAATGTTTCAGCATACTGTTCAGAAGTGTTTTTATGGCCTGCTGTTCACTCAAATGCTTATCAATTTACTAATTTGAACATGAGACAATACATTATTTTTAAATCAATTTAATAACATGTATTTGTATAACTCAAATATTCTTCTGATTAATTCTAGAGAAGAAAATATCACCGTATGGGAGAAAGTAGACAACAAGGAATACAAATTAGGTCTTAATGAATAATTCCTTACAAACTTTAAAATGTCTTTCCTACAGTTACTCTTTCCATTTGTTGTTGTTGTTGTTAGGTGCCATCAAGTTGGTACCGACCCATAACGCCCTTATGCACAGCAGAACGAAACACTGCCCGATACTGGGCAACCTCACTACTGTTGCCACTCTTGAGTCCATCGATGCTGCCACTTGGCCAATCCATCTCATTGGGGGTCTTCATCTTTTTCTATGACCCTCCACCTTACCAAACATGATGTCATTCTTTAGTGACTTGTCCATCCTGACAATATGTCTGAAGTGTGAGAGACGAATTTGGCCATCTTGGGCTCCAAGGAGCACTCTGGCCGCACTTCTTCCAAAACAGATCTATTGGTTCATTTGGCAGCCATGGCACTTTCAGTAGTTTCCTCCAACACCATAACTCAAAAGCATCAATTCTTCTACAATCTTCCTTATTCACGGTCCAGCTTTCACATGCATATGAGGTTATTGAAAATACCATGGCTTGGGTCAGGTGCACCTTAGTCCTCAAGCTGACATCTTTGCTGTTCAACACTTTAAAAGGTCTTGTATTTCCATTTAGGGTAGGTATAATTTTCCTTTCCTTCTATAGTTTCTGTTCATGAATCTATTTTTGCAAGTGCTTTTTGTAGATACTTTACAGGCCAATATTACATAAGCAAATCCTCCAGAGGAAGTCAATAAAGTCTTCCCATATTTTAAAACCCTAAATTATAATTATAATTTCTTAAGACATATAGCACTTTACAGTATATATTGGCAGTTATATTTTAGCTCTTTTAATAATGACAGCAAAGTTGGAAATCAGTATTAATTGTTCACATTTTGCAGATAAGTATAACAATTCAGAGAAGGTTCAGGAAGTTGAAAAAAGAGAGGAAAACTGGTGAAGGTACGCCTTAGGATGTGACAACAAATTTATAAGTGGAGGGACCTGCCATTCTTTGTAACTAGAGAGAAAAAGGAACTAGTCAGAGAAGACACAAATGTTTGAAGCAATTCCCATTTGGAGTTCTCTAAAAGTAATGTCATTGTATGAGAATGATAAAGATGAGGGTTGAGCCAGAAGATACAGAAAGGTAGTTAAGATATGAAATGGTCATTATGGAAAGTCAGAGTGAGAGATATCAAGTTAATTGTTAATAATAATAATAATAAAACAGGCGGGTCCATTCACTGTGTTGTAATTGGACTGATACGTATTTTTAAAATGTAGAGTTTTTACACTGGTTTGCTTTGTTAAATGATCAGACCAGAAGCAACTATCCACTGAATATGTGAAGAAAGAAGCTTAAATGATTGGGAGTGAAATGAGACTGTCTGCTTCCATAAAGCATTAGTCTCAGAAATCTATAAAGATTCAATATGAGTCAGAATCTACTTTATGGCAGTGGACTTGGTTTGGCTTTGATTTAGAGTCATGATTTAGAAAATAGTTTAATTACC
Organism: Chrysochloris asiatica; assembly: GCF_000296735.1. Lineage (NCBI taxonomy): Eukaryota > Metazoa > Chordata > Mammalia > Afrosoricida > Chrysochloridae > Chrysochloris > Chrysochloris asiatica. The sequence continues at coordinate 666,349 of NW_006408720.1, read as the reverse complement.
CCCCACCCCAAGTTTATTATTTTCATGCCTAAATCTTTTCTTTTCCTTCTGTGTTAGAAAATATTTCAATCACATCTAAAACCTATAAAATAGCTGCAGGATAATGTACTGGACTGCAAGGTCAGTTTGAACCAAAAGGTTGGCAATTCAAACCTATCAGCCACTCATTGAAAACCCTGTCTGTACAGGGTTGCTCTAGGTTGGAACCAACTCTACAGCACTTAACAACAGCAGCAACAACACTGTGAAATCACTGCTCAGCATTTTTAAAGCTAAAATTTCACCAAATTTGTTTCAATCTATTCTAAGAAATTAGAAACATCAGCTATAGCTGATCGCATTCCCTTGCTCTCTTCCTCAGACATAATTTCTATCTTGGATTTGGTGTATATGGTTCTAATGCATATTTATACAAGTTTATTGCTTAACTTTTTGTTTTATTTTCTATATTCTTATAAGCTTTTTCAATGTTAATACATATAGCTCTATTAATTTATTTTAGCTATTAAGTAGTATTTTACTATATGAAACTACTGTAACTTAAGTGTTACCCAATTTATAAATATTTCCATTGTTTTCTTTTTTTCTCCCTTAAAAACTATTGTGAGTAAAAACAAAGCAAAATGCTGTGAGTGATATCAAAGCAATGGTGGAGAGACAGCTCTAACTCTGGTCCCCCACCAAACCAAAATCCCACTACCATCAGTAGATGCTGACATATACTAACCCTATGTAGGATTTCTAAGATTGTAAATCTTTACAGAAGCAGACAGTCTCATTTTATTCATGAGGAACCACTGGTGGATTTGAACTAATGACCTTGTGCTTAGCATCCCAGTGCTTATCCTACATCACCAGCAAGGTTCCTTCTGATCCCCCAATGAAACATTAAAAACTAAACATTAGCTGTCAGAACCAATTGTCTTATAACTTTTGGGAAATAGAAATTTACACAACCAAACAAATGTGAAATTTAAAAAAAAAACAACACCAAAAACTTCAAAATGATAGAAAATATTTGTGGCACTTTTACTTGACCTTGATTTTCCCCCATTTCACACATTTTCAGTTTCAGAGCATAGAAAAGAAAACCTAATTTGTATATTAGAGTATATGTCTAGGTTGCCTGAACTACTGATGCAAAGCACTTGTCTCTACTTCTTCAAACCAAAATTCACCCAGACTTGATCAGTGTTGGATATTGTTAACATTGTAAAGATGGCAAAAAGTAATAATAATAATAAGAAAACAATTCCTGGCACAAAGAATTATAGATGAGACATACAATAGGCTAGTAAACATACAGAAGAAAAAGCTGAGGAATATTTCTTTGGTAAAAGTTAGGGTGTTTAAAAGCACTCACATGTAAGCAGGGATTTAGAAAGCAACACTCATGGCCAGTACAAGATGCATGCCCAGAAAAAAAACAAGAGAAGACATTTGGTTTTCACCTCAACATTTATCCTTGGCTTATTGCAAGCCTGGACACGTGTTGAAGATGAGACCTAGCACAGACTCCATGTGCAAAGACTGGGAAAATCACTATCTCTCTGTCTATTACTATCTCTCTTCAGCTCTTGCTGTTTAATTTCTGCCAAAAAGTAGCTAAAGACTTGTTATATGAATAGAGACTTCAGTGACCACACATAACATGAAATTGAGTCTTTGCAAAGATAATTTGAAAAAGCCACTAAACAAATGAGTGATGTTCAAATATCTAGTTTTCACTAAAAAATTAAAATACAAAGCATATGAAAACACAGGCAAGTAGGGTCCATTCAAAGGAAAAAAAAATAGTAACAGAAATCATTCATGAGGAACTCAGACAATTAACATAATAGACAGACACAAACAACTGTCTTGAATTCACTCAAAGAACTAAAGGAAACCATGGACAGATAATCAAAATAAATCAGAAAAACACTACATGAAGGAATTTGTCATTGTTGTTAAGTGCTGTCAAGTTGGTGCTGACTCAGTGACTCTGTGTAGGGTTTCCAAGGAGTGGCTGGTGGGTTTGAACCACCATCCTTATGGTTAGCTGTCCAGTGCTTATCCTTTTAGCATGCCATAAAAAGTTAGGGATTGTAAAAAAGGACCAAACAGAATTCTGGAGATGAAAACTGCAGTGATTGAAATAGATAATTCTCTTGAGGGTTTCAGTAACACATTTGTGTAGGCAGAATAAAGAGTCAAAGAACTTGAAAATAAAATAATTGAAGTGAACAGAGCATTAGGGACCTGCGTTACAAACATCAAGAACCAATAAATCCATTATGGGAGTCTCAAGAGGAGAACAGAGAGAAAAATGGGCACAAAAAAGAGTAAAAGAAATAATAAAGAAAAGTTCTCTCTTTTTTTATTTTTCCCCAGTTCATACATTTAAAGTTTTATTCCAAAAAAAAAAAAAACAAACACCCAGGTGTTTCAATATGTCTATGCAGATGACTGCAGACAAGTTTTCTCAATGAGCCAATTACCTCATTGTTAAGTGCCATCAAGTTGGTTCCAACTCATTTAAATTTTTGCAGGAGCAGAAAGTCTCATCTTTCTCCTGCTGAGTGGCTGGTGTGCTTGAAATATTGACCTTGTGGTTCATGGTCCAGTCATTATTCTATGGAGTCTTTGGGCTTCCCTTATCTCCTTGGTGGAGTCAGTTCTGACTCATACTGACCGTGTATTCCTTTATAGGAACAGAAAGCCTCATCCCTCTCCTACCTTTTATACTTGTTGTTTTTGTTGTTAAGTGCTATTGAATCTGTTCTCATTTATAGGGACCCTGTAGAGGGTTTCCAAGGAGCAGCTGGAGGGTTGAACCTGTGATCAGTGAAATGGTCTTGGGGTCCAATGCCTATCCTTGTTATTGCTGTTAAGTGCCATTGAGTTAGTTCTGAGTCATAGTGACCTTGGATAAGGTTTCCAAGGAGCAGCTGGTGAATTTCAACCACTGACCTTCTGATTAGTGGTCCAGTGATGCTTATCCTACAATGCCACAGTGCCTTTTGTCCTTTGTTGTTGTTGTTAAGAGCCATCCAGTCGACTCCAACCCATAGCCACCCTGTATAGGGTTTCAGAGCAGCAGCTGGTGAACTTGAACTGCTGAGTTTGAAGTTCAAACTGCTTTGCAGTCTGGCGGATTGACTCACAGCGCCACACCAGGACTCCTTTTGTCCTTGTTGTTGTTGTTAAGTACCGTGGAGTTGGTTCCAACTCATAGTGACCCTGTACAGGGTTTCCGAGGCTGTAAATCTTTATGGGAGCAGAAAACCTCATGTTTCTCCCACGGAACAACTAGTAATTTCGAACTGCTCATCTTGATGTTAGCAGACTGATTCCTAAAAAAAAAATCCAATCAAAACAGTGGTTTCTGAGGGGATCTGCTAGTCCAGTTACATTCAAGGCAGAGAAGTCACCTTGTTGTTGTTAAGTGTCATCGAGTTGGTTCCAACCCATAGCGACCCTGTACAGTGTTTCCGAGGAACAGCTTGTGAGATTGAACCACCAATTTTGCGGTTCAAGCCGACATTGCATTCCAGAGCATTAACCCTAGCACCACACCAGGACTCCTAGAAGCCTATGTTGTTGTTGCTGTTGTTAAGTGCCGTCGAGTCGATTCAGACCCATAGTGACCTTGAAAGGGTTTCTAAGGAACAGCTGATGAGTTTAAACCACCGACCTTGCAGTTCAGACGACTTTGCAGTCTGACGCCTTAGCCCACAACACCACACTATAGTAACTGTTTTATGGAATTCCAAAAAGGCAATCTTTTGGGGGGCATGGATAGGAGTAAGGAGTGAAGTTAGGGTCTGGACTGTGGCTAGTTCTAGGTTAGACCTACAACTTCATTTATCAGGGTTATAGTTAGGAATAGGGTTAGTGTTAAGGTTAAGACTAGGTCTAGAAATAAGTCTTTGTGTAGTTTGTAGGGTTACAGTTGTTGTTATTGTTAAGTGCCGTCAAGTCAGTTCTAACCCATAGTGACCTTGTATATGGTTTCTAAGGAGCAGCTGGTGAACTTGAATCACTCACCTTGAGGTTCAAAGCTACTTTGCAGTCTAGGGCATTATCCTGCAGTGCTACATCAGGGTTTCCTGTCTTCCTTGCAGTGCCACATATTGTTAGATCCATTTTTATTTAAATTTTTCTTGAAATCTATTTTATTTACTCTTTATTTGGAAGTTCTGTAACTACAGTATTTCTTTTTTTGCTTTATAGTGTTTATGTTGTTGTTACAACTGTATCTCTGGTTCTTTATTTCCAGTCTTATAGATCTGTTTTACTTTGTTTACTTCTACATCTGGGTTGAGTCTAGGTGTTACTGTCATGTATGTTAGCTTTCAGTTGTTGTCTTAAAGCTAACTGTTGTTTGTTCTCTGTCCAAAGAACAGTTTTTGTATGTTTGTTCTGCTTTTTACAAATTCTTCTAATTTCTGTTTGTCTGAAAATGACCAAATTTCACCACCATATTTGATGGACAGTTTTGCTAAATGTATGATTCCTGACTGGCAGTATGTTTCTTTCAGAGTTTTATAAATGTTATTTCATGGTCTTCTTGTCTGTGTGGTTTCTGCTGAGAAATTGGAGCTTAGTCTTGTTAGTTCTCCTTTACTGGAAATTTTTCATTTTTCCTGAGCTGCTCTCAGAATTCTTTCCTTGTCTTTGGTGATTTTTCTTTTAGATCTATCCCGTTTGGATGGAGTCCATTCAACTTTTAGAATGACTATCTTCTTGTCTTTCAAGATGCTAAGGACATTTTTCTTTCAACAAATCTTGGACAATATTTTCTAGGATTTTATTTTTGTTCTTGTTACTGTTTCTTCCCATTCTAAAATTCTTATCACATTTAAGTTACTCCTGTGGATACTGTACAACATAAATGTTACACTTTCTTTGAACTTTTTATTCTTTTTTCTGATTGTACCTCAGGCAGATTGATGTTTTTTTCCTTCAAGCTCATTATTAGGCTTTCCATTAATTCAGGAAATTTCTTTGCTCTTTCAACGTATTATCTATTTCAGAAGTCTTACTATTTATCTCCTGGATGTTTTTGTACAGTTTAAATTGTTTCAACTGTTTGCCAATTTGTTTCCTGAATTCTTCTATAGTTTTGTCCTTGATTTCTCTCACAACTTTCTCGATCATTTTCACAATCCATAGAATTTATTTAATTGTCATTCTTTAAAGTTCCAGTACCATTTCTGGTGCTATGTTGTCTGACTTGGTATTTTGTTTACTTGTTTGAGGTACTCTGTCTTGTTTCTTTGTGTAAACTGAAGTCTGTTTTTTGCAAGACATTGTAATATTTATATTTATTGATGATTGTGTATTTGCATATTTGTGTATTCTCAGGCACTCACCACCTGTCTCCTGGTGGATATGGTTGTTGTTGTTAATATTGTTGTTTTTATGTGCTGGTGAGTCAGTTCTGACTCATAGCTGCCCTGTATAGGGTTTCCTAGGAGCACCTGGTGAGTTTGAATAGCCAGCCAGGTGGTTCAAACCAAACTGCGGTCAAGCACTTATCCTAGAGTGCCACACCAGGAGATAGGAAATGTGAATACAGTTAGTTCTCTGTTCACTGTTTGTGTCACATAGTTCAGGGAGGGTTCATGTTCTTCAAGAAGCAGAGGTACTATGCCAGGGGCCTGTCCCCAGACAGAGCAGAAGTTGCACAGGAGTAGGGTGCAACTGGCCTGAGAGTTATAGAGGGTAAGGATTGGCCACACCCCCAGCTACCTGGAAGGCATGGGAACAAAGGAGACTTGAATCTCTCTCATGCTAATCTCCAGCCACATCATATGTCAGAAGGCTGCTGTATCAACAGCCATTTGCAAACTCAAAATGACAATGCCTTGTCAAGGTAGCCCATAGTCTGCCCATTTTCCTTCTCTCCCACTGCTCCTGTTCAGCTTCTTCCAGTCAGCATTAAATCAATGTCTCTGTCCTATCCTCTGAAGCTTAGGGTTCCAAAATCACCATCTGTACCTGTTTCACTTGCTCTCTTAAGTCTTTGTTGCAAAGGATCACTCAGTGTATTTGCTTACCCCACCATATTGTCCCAGACTCCCTAAAGGGTAATCTTATAGATTTTCATGAAAGACACAGGATGATCACAGGAGTTCATTAGGACGAAGTTTTAGGAAAATTGAAAAACTACACTTGTAAAAAAAGTCCAGGACAAGTTGTACCAAGGAATTGTGTTCTGTCATAATAATGCACCTGCTCATTCTTTAAGGGTAACAAAGGCAGTCCTAGGAAACTTTCACTGGGAAGCCTTACCCCCTATACCTAAAACCCGGATCTTGCCCTAGTCAGTCATTTAAAAAAACAAAAAACAAAAAACGTGGAGTTGGGTGATAGTAAAAGCAAATTATATCCCACTCAGGGAGAACATTGTCTTTTAAAAAAAAATTATTGTAAGAACAAAAGTTTTATTTAGTGTGTGTGTATGTGTGAATTGAGTGATGGTTTACAGAGCAGATCATGTTTGACTTTAAAAAAAAAATTATGTATTTGATTTCATTTCAATGATTACAATCCATTCCATGAATAGTTAACAGTATTTATCTCTATGCCCTTTAACTCTTGCACTCCTCCAATGAGTCCTCCTCTATCTTCCTCTTTCTTCTGCCAACTCCCCTCTTGTTGTATATTGCCTTCCTTGTGATTAAGAACAAAAAGATAATCTTGAAAGGAGCAACAGAGAAGCAACTCATGGAGTATAAGGGATTTTCAACAAGATTAACAACTGATCAAATATGATGGAAGTCAGAAGACTAGAAACAATTTCACTTTACCAACATACCATATTTGCTTTTTTCAAAAACTGCATTTTCAATTTTGCTGTTGTATAAAATTACAATTATTTTTATATATTTATTGTACAATCAGTAATGATGTTCTCTTAACTGGTTTTAATAATATATCTATATATTCTCTTAGTTTTCTATTTTGACCTTTTCATCTATGAATAATGAGATCTGAAATTTCACTGTTTTCTAATTCTCACACCATTTCTTACTCTTTGATTACTGAGCTAGTTAAAAATTTCAGTGCAATTTAATGACAGGTAGAGATTGTAGACATTATTTCCCAGATAGTGATAAGAATTGGATTGCTCTTAATGATAAAGATGAAAATTCTTCTTGATATTTTACAAATGCCATTTTTTTTGTATTATTTCTATTTTTTATACTTAAATTGCTGACTTTTCTCTAAATAGGAATGGACAATTTTATTAGATAACCCTTTTATTTGTTGTAGATACATTTTTTAACATCTTAATGAGATTAGTTTCATTGTTTGCCTAATGTATAAAAATTTTTTTAAATTCTAACATTCCTGGTATAAACCCAATTGCTCAAGATGTGTATTTGTGTTTTAATATAAATACTAGTTTACTGATTTTTGTGAGATGATAATCATCTTCTTATAAATATTTTTGTGTTCTTACTTATATTTGATACCAAATTACATTGCCTCATACAGTTATTTGGAATTCATTTTATTAATTTTTTATCAGGAAGAAGATATTTATGATAGTGATTATCTGCTAAAATATCTAGATCTGACTTTTAAAATATTATATGTTAGGTAAAAGTTTACGCAGCAAATTGGGTTCACATTTTAACAATTCCCATAAATCTTATTCAGTGACATGCATTGCATTTTTCTCATTATGTCAGCATTCTCATAATTTCATTCTGTTGTGCTTTTCCCATTAATCTAGTTTTCTTCCCTGGCTCCCCTTACAATTTCTTTCTTTCTTTCTTTCTTTTTTTTTTTTCATATGAATGTTGATCGTTTATTCTCAAAAGATGATTATTTAGAAGTACACAGTACATGTGGCAAATATTGTTTATAATATAAGCCACTCTATCATTTGACTAAAGGATAAGTTTTGGGACTGGTTTCATTTTACAGGCTACCTTAAAGTAATAGTCTTGGGGAGGCAGGGCTCCTATAGTTTCTACTGGTCCAGTAAGTCTGGTTATTTTTAGGAATTTGAGTTTTACACTATGTATTTTTTCCCCATAACATGTATGCCAGTTTGTAATACTGTGGCAAATTATATGTTGCTGTGATTCTGGAAGCTATGCCACTGGTATTTTAAATACCAACAAAGTAACTCATGGTACACTGAGATTCAGAGTAAAACAGACAAGAAGAAGGAGAGCCAGACAAATTCTGAATATTTAGTCACTGAAAACCTTCTGAATAGCAGTGGAGCACTGTCAGCACAATGTATTGAGTACTGAAACATGATGAAGAGCGACAGAATATAATCAATAAAATACTGAAAGATGAGTACCTCAGGTTGGATGGCACTCAAAATAAAACTGAGAAATAGCTTCCTTCTCTAAGAAACGTTGACTGTGATGATGCGAACTGAGCAAAAGCTTTTGGGACCTTCATTTGCTTATGGGAAACAATTCAAAATATGGAAGAAAAAAAGCTGTAAACATCCATTAATAATCAGAACATGAAAATATGAAGTATAAATCTAGGAAAACTGGATGTTGTCAAAGATGAAATATAACACACAAACATCAATATGCTAGGCATTAGAGAACTGAAATTGACTGGCACTGGCCATTTTGAACCAGAAAATCACAAGATTTACTATACAGCCAATGACAAATTGAAGAGAAATGCTATCACATTTATCATTATAAAGAACATTTCAAGATCTATGTTGAAATATAATGCTGTCTGTGATAGGATAATATCCATATGCTTACAAAAAAGACAAGTATTATTCAAATTTATGCATCAACCATTATAGCCAGTTATGATGAAATTGAAGAATTTTACCAACATTTTCTGTCTGAAATTGATCAAACATGCAATAAAGATGTATTGATAATTACTGGTGATTGGAATGCAAAGATTGGAAACAAAGAGGAAGAATCAGTAGTTGGAAATCATGGACTTGGTCATAGAAAAACTGCTGAAAATCTCATGATAGAATATTGTAAGACCAATGACTTCTAAACTGTAAATGCTTTTCTTAACATAAAAGTCAACTATACACACAGACCTCAACAAGTAGAATGGACAGAAATCAAACTGACTACATCCGTGGAAAGAAATGGTGGGAAAGCTCTACGTTATCAGTCAAAACAAGACCAGGGGAAGACTCTGGAACAGACAATCAATTGTTCAGGTTGCAGATGAAGAAAATTAAAATAAGCCCATGATAGCCAAAATATGACCTTGAATATTTTCTACCTGGATTTAGAAATCACCTGAAGAACAGATTTGATGCATTAGAAACTAATATCTGAAAACCAGGAAAGTTGTGGGAGGACATCAAGGTCACTAAGATGACAAGAAAGAAGACAAATACCAAAATGAAGGTCAGAAGAGATGCTGGACTTGCTCTGCAGTGTAGAGATGCTAAAGCATATGGAAGAAATGAGGATGTAAAAGAGCTGAACAGAAAGTTCCAAAGGGCAGCTAGAGAAGACAAAATCAATTATTATAATGAAATATGCAAAAATCTGGAGTTAGAAACTAAAAATATGAACACATTCAACATTTCTCAAGCTGAAAAAAAATTGAGGGAAAAACTCAAGCCTTGACTTTCAGTATTGAAGGATTCTATGGGCAAAATATTGAATGATGCCACAAGCAAAACAAAATGGTCTATTTTCAATCATTTTAAGAGATATCATATGATCAATAGCTAATGATACTGAAGGAAGAAGTTGAAGCTGTACTCAAGGCATTGGCAAAGAAGTAGGTTCCAGGAATTGATGGAATGCAAATTGAGATATTACAACAAACTGATGCAGTACGGAAGGTACTCACTCATCTATGTCAAGAAATTTGATGGTAGCTACCTGGCCAACTGACTGGAAGAGATCCATATTTGTGCCTATTCCAAAGAGAAGTGACTCAATAGAATGTGGAAATTATTGGATGATATAATTAATATCAGACGCAAGTAAAATTTGCTACAGTTAATTAAAAAAACAGTTGCAACAGTACATTGACAGGGAACTACTAGAAGTTCCAATCTGATTTAGACAAGACATGGAATTTGGTATATCGTTGTTAACATCAGATGGATCTTGGTTAAAAGCTGAGAATACCAGAAAGAAGTTTATCTGTGCTTTAGTGACTATACAAAAGCATTTGATTTTGTGGATCATGACAAGTTATGGACAATTGCAAGTATGAGTATTCCATAACACTTAATTGTGCTCATGAAGAACTTGTACATACACCAGAGGCACTAGTTTGAACAGAACAAGTGCAAACTGAAAGGTTTAAAATTAGGAAAGGTGTGTGCCAGAGTTGTATTCTTTCACTATATTTATTCAGTCCATATGTTGAGCAAATAATCAGAAAATCTGGATTATATGAAGTAGAATGTGGCATCAGGAATTGAGGTAGACTCATTAACAACCTTCAATATGCATATGATACAACAATTTTTTTTCTTTTGCTGAAAACGAAGAGGACTTGAAATAGTTATTGATGAAGATCAAACAAAACAGCTTTCAGTATGTAATGTACCTCAATGCAAAGAAAACAAAATTCCTCATCAGTGGAGAGTCATGATAAATAGAGAAAAGATTGAAGTTGTCAATATTTTTTTCTGGGATCCACCATCAACACTCATGGAAGCAGCAGTCAAGAAATCAAACGACCTATTGCTTTCGGAAAATCTACTGCAAAAGATATATTTAGTGTCCAGGAAGAAAGATGTTAATTTGAGGAGTAAAGTGCACCTGAACCAAGCCATGGTATTTTCAATAGTCTCATATGAATGTGACAGTTGATCAACAAATAAGGAAGATTGTAGAAGAATTGATGCATTTGAGTTATGATATTGAAGAAAAATATTTAAAATACCATGGACTTCTAGAAGAACAAATAAATCTGTGTTGGAAGAAATACATTCAGAATGCTCCTTGGAAGCCAGGATGATGAGACTTAGTTTATCTTTCTTACTTTAGACATATTATCAGTATGGACCAGTCCCTGGAGAAAGATGAGGAAGACTCCTAACAAGATGCATTGGCACAATGGCAGCAGCAACTATTGTGGGGATGGCACTAGACCTGGCAGTGTTTCGTTCTGTTGTGCATAAGGTCACTATGAGTCAGAACTGACTTGATGGCACGTAATAACAACAACTACATTTTTCTATCATAGACTATCAATTGTGTTACTGGTCAGGACAGGCAGTAGTGATAGTGGGACATCATCTATTTCTACTTGTATCAGGATGGAGGAGACCATGGTTCTTGTGAGCTATTAGCCCTATAGATTAGTTTCTTATTTGATTTTTTAATTTCTTTCTTCCTATATTTTGATCCACACAAGTATAGACCAATAATTATATCATACATTGCCATTTACAAGCATTTAAGACCCCAGTAATATTCACTCAAATAGTTGTTAAGAGCTATCAAATTGGTTCTGATTCATTGGCACTATGCACAACAGAAAACTGCCTAGTACTGCCCCATCCTCATAGTTATATTGTTTCTGCCCCCATATCAATCTACGTTGTTCAGGGTCTTCCTCTTTTTCTCTGACCCTCCACCTTACCAAGTTTGATGTTCTTCTCCAGGGACTGGTTCCTCCTTAAAACATGTCAAAAGTACCAGGGACTAAGTCTTGCCATCCTTACTTTTAAGGAGCATACTGGCTGTGTTTGCTCCAAGACAAATTTGATTGTTCTTTGGGCTGTCCATGGGACATTCAATATTCTTCTCCAACACCATATTTCAAATGCATTGACTTTTCTGCAGTCTTCCTTATTCATTGCCAAACTTTCACATGCATTTGAGGCAATTGAAAATATCATGGCTTAGGTGAGGCACATGTTAGTCCTCAAATGGATATCTTTGCTGTTGAACACTTTAATGAGGTCTTTTATAACTGATTTGCCTAATGCATTACAGCTTTTGATTTCTTTACTGTTGTTTTCATGAAGTACTGATTGCAGATGCAAGCAAAATCAAGTCTTGGACAAAGTCAATCTTTTCTCCATTTATCATAATGTTATCTATTATTCCAGTTGTGAAGATTTTCCTTTTCTTTATTTGAGGTACAACCCATACCAACAACTGTATGAAGTCTTTGATCTTCACTAGTAAGTATTCAAATCTTTTTGGATTCCAAGCAGGGTTGTAACAGCTGAATATCACAGGTTGTTAGCAAGTCCTCCTTCAATCCTTATGCCAGATTTTTCTTCATGTAATGCAATTTCCTAGATTACTTGCTTAGCATACAGAGTAAATATATAAGGTCAAAGGATGCAACCCTGGCAACCACACTTACTGATTTTGAACCATTTAGTATCCCCTTGTTCTGTTTGAACAACTGATTATTTATCCTATGTATATAGGTTCTTCCTGAGCACAATTAAGTATTCTGGAATAACCATTTTCACAACAGTTTGTTATGATCTACACTGCTGAATGCCTTTGCAGAGTTAATGAAGCACAAGTAAACATATTTCTGGGGTCATTATGTGGCACTCTAGGGTAAGCACTGGACTGTTAACCGCAACATCAGTGGTTCAATCCCACGAGCTCCTCCTTGGAAACTTTACACAGTATTGCTTTGTGTCAGAATGGATTCCAGGACACTTAACAACAAGAGTAAACATCTTTCTGGTATTAACAACTTTTAGCCAAAATCCATTGTTGTTGTTGTTGCCAGGTGTCATGGAGTCGGTACCAACAAATAGTGACCTTATGCACAGCAGAATGAAACACTGTCTGATCCTGGGCCAACCTCACTATTGTTGCCACACTTGGGTTCATCGATGCTGCTACTTGGCCAATCCATCTTGTTCGGGGTCTTCCTCTTTTTCTATGACCCTCCACCTTACCAAACATGATGTCATTCTCCAGCGACTGGTTTCTCCTTACAATATGTCCCAAGTATGAGAGGCAAAGTTTGGCCATCCGGGCCTCCAAGGAGTGCTCTTGCTGCCCTTCTTCCAAAATGGATCTATTGGTTCTTTTGGCAACCTATGGCACTTTCAATATTCTCCTCCAACACCATAACTCAAAAGAATCAATTTTTCTACAGTCTTCCTTATTCACTGTCCAGCATTCACATGCATATGAGGTTATTGAAAACACCATGGCTTGGGTCAGGTGCACCTTAGTCCTCAAGCTGACATCTTTGCTCTTCAATGCTTTAAAAAGGTCTGTGCA
>NW_006408720.1:648891-652275 GCF_000296735.1 Chrysochloris asiatica | reverse complement strand
CTTTCTTGAAGGATTTCAGTTTATTTTCCATCAATTCCTGGTGCCTTGTTCTTTGCCAATTCCTTCAATGCACCTTGGACTTCCTCCTTCAGTATCATTAGCTCTTGGTCATATGCTACCTCTTGAAATGGCGGAATATTAACCATTTCCTTTTGGTACCGTTCTTTCAGCTTGAGCATACTAAGCTTGTTCTTCCCTTTTGATTTTCTAACTCCAAATGTTCACACAATTCATTATAATAGTTTATTTGCTCAAGCTGCTCTTTGAAATTTTCTGTTCAACTCTTTAACTTCGTGATTTCTTTCAGTTGTTTTAGCTCCTCTATATTTAAGATTATATTTCAGAGTCTCTTCTGATATCCACTTCTATCTTTTCCTTCTTTCCTATATATTCAAAGACATTTTGCATTCTTCATGTATCATGATGTTGTCATCCCACAACTCCTCTAGTCTTCCATCATTAATGTGTAATGCATAAAATCTGTTCTTGAGATGATCTCTAAATTCAGGTGAGATATACTCAAAGTCATATTTAGCTCTTGTGGACTTGTTTTCATTTTCTTTAATTTCAGCCTGAACTAGAATATGAGCAATTGGTGGTCTGGTCCACAGTAGAACCTTGGCCTTATTTGGGCTGATGATATTGAGCTTCCCCGTAATCTCTTCCCACAGATGAAGCCAATTTGATTCCTGTGTATTCCACCTGTTGAGGTCTACATATAAAGTCTCAATTTATGTTGCTGAAAAATGTATCTGCAATGAATACGCCGTTGGTCTTACAAAATTCTATCATGCTATGTCCAGAAGCATTTTTTACAAAGGCCATATTTTCCAGCTGATGATTCCTTTGCTTTGTTTCCAACTTTTGCACTCCAGTGACTAGTAATTATCCATACAGCTTCATGTAATGTTTGATCTGTTTCACACTGAAAAAGTTGGTTGAATTCTTCAATTTCATTATCACTGACAATAGTGGTTTGTACATACAGTTGAATAATAGTGGTAATACCTAGTATTGCTTGTAGGCATATGGCTATTATCCTATCACAGACAGAACTGTATTTCAAGATACATATAGAAATGTTTTTTTCAATGATAAATGTGCCACCATTCCTCTTTTTGTTTCTCCAGCTTTGTAAATCATAAGATTGCCTGATTCAAAATGGCCAATACCAGTTCATTTTAGCTCACGAATGCCTGTAATAATGATCTTTATGTATACCTATTCATTTTAACAACCTCCAGTTTTCCTAGATTCATAATATATGCTATGTTCTAGTTATTAATGGATGTTTGCAATTGTTTTATTTCTGGAAGCTCCACTGAAATCTATCCAACCTACCAAGGGTGAACTTGCTGGTATTTTAAATACAAGTGCCATAATTTCCAGCATTACAACAACACAGAAGATACAAGAGTAGATCAAAATGACAGGTAAGTAGTGGACTCACCCAACTAGGAGGTAAAATATTGTATTTATAAGCTATATTATGGTAACTGACCAAGTTGTCCTAGCAGACTAAGGTGCTTAGTCTTCAAACCCATTAAACCAACCTCATGAAGTGTTTGGTTAAATCTAAAAAGTATGCAAAACTATAGCCCTATATGCAAATTGTAACCCTATATGTATATAGCACCCACAAACATGTATATACATATACTTACATATTAACCTACACATGCACACTTGCAAACAATGGGTATCAAGTCATCCCTCCTGTAGCACTCTCTACTCAGCTAAATTGGCCACACGGAACTCAAACACTATAATCACAGTTGTGGGGTTTATTAGATTACAGAGCAGGGTCAGAAAATGCTCAGAGCATTCTTTTTCCAGTCAGGACAGCCTGTCCTCTGCCATTCATACTGCCAGACCCCTCCTTGGCCTCCTTCCTTACACTGCCCTTGGCCTGGCCTCTTCCCACCTTCCAGCAATGTTTCAAAGCTCTTTCTGAACTACTTTTAAATACCCAGAGGACTCATCATACCAATGTAAGCCTCAGCTTGAACGCACTTGGCTCTTGCTCCATGAAGAAGCAAACCTAGCTCTCCCAATTAAGCACCTGGAGACACTCAGCTCTGCAAGTAATCCTTCTGCCCATAGTCCTTCTGCTTTACTTCTTCCATGAACTGGAAAACCCACTACTTATGCTCCTCCTCTGGCTGTTGCTTCTGTTGCTGATAATCCTCTAGCTTTTTTCCCCCTGGGTTTAAGAGGTTCAAGTAGCAGGGATCTCTGGATCCAAAGAAAGTGTTCCATTCCTGGCTTTTTGATGGTATTGAGATCCCCCTTCCTACTTCTGAAAAGGCTGATTTTATACCCAATTTTTTAAATAATCAAATCGATATAAAATTGTATTATGTTTCTAACTTAATTTGCATTTCCTTATTTGCTAGTAAGATTGCATGCAGGGTAAACTTTTTATTTGTGATACATGTTTTCTTTCTGTGAAATACTTGCCCACATATTTTATCTATATTTTCCATTTGATTTAATACTTTTTTTCTTGTTAATTCATGGAAATTATTTGTCAGGTTTATATATCACAAATATATTGTTCATTCTGTTTTGAAATTAGTGTCTATATCTTTATTAATCAATCAAATCACTAATGTCAGAACTGACTCCACAACACATGAGCAGCTAATCAATTGAAAGGAACTTTCCTCAGGGGTGTAGCTTGCTTCCAATATATTGGGCATTCAGGCAAAGATTGCTTGTTCTCTGTTGGGTCTGGATCTTGCATCTGCCTTGTTCTAGACCTCCAGATTTTGGACTTGAGGCAGTAGCTTGCTCTATTACTTGCTGATCCTCGGAGTCATTGTATTCTGCCTTCTTACTTGATGGACCTGCTTTGCATATCTTGGCTCCTCAGTAGTGCAGCTAAAAGGCTCAGAACCCTTGGGACTTTTCCATGTGTACAACTGAGTGAATCATTTCCTTGTTATAAAGTTTTCTTGATGCTCACATATATAAATGTCACTGGGTTTGCTTCTCTAGAGTTCCCAGCATAAGAAATTTTAAACAGAAAATTTCAAAGGGCAGCTCGTGAAGACAAAATCAAATATTAATTTAGAAATGTACAAAGACCCCAAGTTAGAAAACCAAAATAAAAGAACATGCTCAAACCAAAGAGAAATGGCCGATGTTCAACCACTTCAAGAGGTAGCATATGATCAAGAGCCATGATCCTAAAGGAAGAAGTCCAAGGTGCATTGGCAAAGAACAAGGCACCGGGTATTGATGGAATAAAAATCAAAATCTTTCAACAATTTGATGCAGCCCTGGAGGCACTCACTCATCTATGCAAAGAAATTTGGAAGACACCTGACTGAAAGAGATCTGTATTTATGCCCATTCCAAAAAGAAGTAACCCAACAGACT
>NW_006408720.1:646932-648416 GCF_000296735.1 Chrysochloris asiatica | reverse complement strand
CAACTAGATGCCATGTAACAACAATAAAAGCATGAAAACCTGAGGAAAATGCTATAGTTCTTTGGGATGAGCTCTGGACTGTTGGCTTCAGGGTTGGTGGTTTGAGATTACCAGTTGCTCTACAGGAGAAAGATGAGGTTTTTTCTTCTCTCATAAAGATTTTTTTTTGTTTTTAAGTGCCATCCAGTTGGTTCCTACCCATAACAACCCTGTATTGGGTTTCCAAGGAGTGACTGGTGTATTTGAACAGCTGACCTTGTGGTTAGCAGTCCAGTGTTTATTTTACATCACCACACCAGGCTTCCATAAAGATTTACAATCTTGGATACCATACACAGGGTCACCATGGGTAGGAATCAACTCAATGACACCTAACAACAATAAGAATACTAGTTGGGCTATAGGGAAGCATCTGCTTCTCAGACATTGTCCCACCCACACAGATATGGCTCATACAGGTTCACTCTGTACTCACTGAATCAGCTCCCTTCCTATTGCCTTAATCTTCACGTCCATCCACAACTGTGATTCCTTGTCAAAGTGTTAAAACATTCTGTCCATGGTTCTCTACCAAAGCTCATTTCTGAGCCTTCTCAGAAGCAGGCCCTCACTCTCACCCCTGCATGTTGAAGAGAATGCAAGGATGGTCACCATCAAGCTTCCCCTACCCAGATGTCCTGTCACCATTTAGCCTTATCTTCCTCAACCTACATATCTGTAGGGCCTTTTGGAGAGCCAGATGGAATAAGACACGTGTCCCCTCTCCCCCTGGATGCCTAAAGTGAAAGGGGCTGTTCCTCACATTCAGCTCCCAGAGAGATGGGGTGGATGGAGATCACAAGGCTACATGCCAACACCTGGGCTCTCAACATTCTCATCAACTCAACTCAGGTAGCAGAACTGTGATCAGAAGGTAGTTAAACCATCAGGCCTATAGTGTGTGCCACAAACCTTGGCAGTGATACTCAGCACCCAAGTTTTCTCCCAACTGGAAATGTCAAAGTCCATTTGGAAATTCAAAACCCAAGAAATGTATAGACTTTTCCATTTTCTCTTTGCATTGCACACTAACAATGCTCACAAGGCTGGTATTGATGTCAGAGGAAGGGGAAGTAAAGAGTCCTATTACTAGGAATGAAAACATACTGGTCAGTATCAAACAGCATCAAACCCACTGAACTTTTCAAAGGCGCCTTTGAAAATCCCAAAGTACAACTAGGATGCCTTTGTGTGAGAGACCTCTCCACAGCTATTTTACAGAGACTGGGATGTTTTCTCTGCTGCGAGAAAGCTGTCAACACTTAGCCTTCTCCTCACTGGAACTGTATTTGCTCTGTCTTAATTCCTACATCCATCTCCAAGACACTGAATCAAGTGAGCTTTAGTATGAACCTGCCTGCTCTTTTCAAAGGTTGTTGCTGTTGTTAAGTGCCATTGAGTCTGTTTCAACTCATAGTGACCCTGTATAGGGTTTCCGAACAGCC
>NW_006408720.1:644194-645402 GCF_000296735.1 Chrysochloris asiatica | reverse complement strand
TATTATAATGAAATGTGCAAAGAATTGGAATTAGAAAACCAAAAGGGAAGAACACACTCAGCATTTCTTAAGGTGATGAAACTGAAGAAAAAAATCAAGCCTGAACTTTTAATACTGAAGGATTCTAGGGCTCAGTATTGAATTATGCAGAAACCATCAAAAGAAGATAGAAGGATTATGCAGTCACTGTACCAAAAAAAAAGAAATGATAGATGTTCAACACATTCAAGGGGTAGCATATGATCAAGAACCAATGATACTGAAGCCCATTGGCATAAAAAGGTCTAAGGTGCATTGAAGGCATTGTCAAAGAACAAGGCACTAGGAATTGATTAATACAAATTGAAATCTTCCAACAAACTAATGTGGCACTGGGGGCATTCATTCATCTATGGTCAACTGGCTGGAAGAGATCTATATTTATGCCCAATCCACAGAGAGGTGACCAATGGAATGCAGAAGTCATTGGACAATATCATTACTATCTAATGCAAGTAAAATCTTGTTGTTGAAGATATTACAAAAATGGCTGCAACCATGCATTGACTGAGAACTTCCAGAGGTTTAACTGAATTCAGAAGAGGACATGGAATGAGGGATATTATTGCTGACATCAGATGGATCTTGGCTGAAAGCAGAAAATACCTGAAAGATGTTTACCTGTGCTTTATTTACTATGCGAAGACTTTTGGTTGTGTGAATCATGACAAACTATGGACAGTATTGCAGAGAATGAATATTCTGGAATGCTTTACTGTGCTCATGAAGAATGTAGCCCAAGAGGCAGTTGTTCAAACAGAAAAAAATATATAACAGTGAATGAAATTAGTAAAGGTGTGTGCCAGGGTTGCATTTTTTCAACATATTTATTCAATCTATATGTTGAACAAATAATACAAGAATCTGGATTATATGAAGAAAAATGTGGCATCAGGATTGGAGGAAGACTTAATAATAACCTGTGATATCCAGATGATACAACTTTGCTTGCTGAAAGTGAAGAGGACTTAAAATACTGATGAAGATCAAAGACCACAGCCTTCATTCAGTATGGGTTGCACCCCAATGTAAAGAAAACAAAAATGCTCACCACTGGTCCAATAAACAAAATCCATATAAATGGATAAAAGATTGAAGTTGTCAAAGACTTCATTTTGCTTGGATAAACCATCAACACTTAAGGAAGCAGCATTTAAGAAAGCAAAGGA
>NW_006408720.1:630760-643964 GCF_000296735.1 Chrysochloris asiatica | reverse complement strand
GACTGTCAAAAGAACAAACCAATCTTTGTTGCAAGAAGTAAGTTAGAATGCCCTTTGGAAGCCAGGATAGTCAGACTTTATCTCTCATACTTTGGACATATCAAGAGAGACCAGTCACTAAAGAAGGATATCATGTTTGATAAAGTAGAGGGTCAACGAAAAAGAGGAAGACCCCCAATGAGATGGATTAGTACAGTGATGGCAGCAATGGGCTCAGGGTTAGCAACAATTGTGAAGTTGGCAAGAGACCCAGCAGTGTTTCATTCTGTTGTGCATAGGGTCATTATGAGTCGGTGCTGACTCAATGGCACCTAACAATAAGAACAACAATTATAATGATCATAGAAGTTTCCATGACGAGATCACATTTTATTTAAATTGGAAATATTTTCAGGAGTAACCAGTCCCTGGATAATCTCTTGTAATGGTGTTTTGACATATGCTATGTGGTTTTCTCAATGCTCATCGGTCAGTTTGTCATAATGTGGTGGCTTGCATGTTGCTGTGATGCAGCAAGCTAGGCACATGATGGACATGTTCCAGTGGATCTTCCAGAATAAAAGAGACTAGGAAGAAGGAAGAGGTAATGTGCCTCTGAAAAACTAGTCACTGAATACCTTATGAATAGAACAACATAGTCTGATATAGTGGTGGAAGATATGACTTTCAGGTAGGAAGGCATTCAAAACACAACTGGGGATGAGTTTCTCCTCAAAATTTGAGAATCCAAACAAAATGAAGTCTTTGACAACTTCAACCTTTTCTCCATTTATCATGATATTATTTATTGGTCTAATGGTGAGGATTTTTGCTTTCTTTACATTGAGGTTCAGCCCATGCTGAAGGTTATGGTCTTTGATCTTCATCAGTATTTTAAGTCTTCTTCACTTTCAGAAAACAAGATCATATTATCTGCATACTGCAGGTTACTAATGAGTCTTCCTCTAATCCCAATGCTACACTCCTCTTTATAAATTCATCTTGCTCAGGATACAGATTGAATACCTATGGTAAAAGATACAACCCTGATACATACTTTTCCTGATTTTGAACCATTAAGTACCCCTTTGTCTGTTCAATGTACAGGCTTCTGCTCCATGTACAGGTTCCAGTGTTCTGGAGTACCCATTCTTCTAAAAGTTATCCATAATTTGTCATTATCCACACAGTTGAAAACCTTTACAAAGTCAATAAAGCACAAGTAAACATCTTTATGGTATTCTCTGATTTCTGCCTAGCTCCAACTGACTTTACCAATGATATCCCTAGTTTCACGTCCTCTTCTAAATCTGGCTTTAGTATATGGCAGTTCCATGTGGATGTACTGCTGCAGGTGTTTTTGAATTATCTTCAACAAAATTTTCCTTGCATATGATATTAATGATCTTCTTCCATTATTCCCACATTCCATTGGATCACCTCTCTTTTAAATGAGCACAAATATGGATGTCTTTCAATTGGTTGGCCAGGTGACTGTCTTCCAAATTTTTAACATAGATCAGTGAGTGCCTCATGTGTTGCATCAGTTTGTATAAAGACTTCAATTTGTACCCCATCTATTCCTGTAGCCTTGTTTTTTGCCAACAAATTTTCTAGAGTTTGGACTTCTCCCTTCAGTACCATCAGTTCTTGATCATGTGATACCTCTTGAATTGTATGAAATTTGACAATTTATTTTTGGAACAGTGACTCCATATATACCTCCCATCTTCTTTTGATGGTTTCTGCATCCTTTAATATCCTACCCATGAAATCCTTCAATATTGCAAATTGCCTGAATTTTGTCTTCAGTTCTTTCATTTTGAGAAACGCTTAGAGTGTTCTCCTCTTTTAAAAGGTTTTCTAATGCCAGGTCTTTGTACATTGAGTTGTAATACTTGACTGTCTTCTCAAGCTATCCTTTGAAATTTTCTATTCAGCTCTTGTACTTCCTTATTTCTTACAGATGCTTTAGCATTTCTAAGTTGAGAATAAGTTTCAGAATCTCTTCTGAAATCCATTTGGGTCTTTTCTTCTTTTCCTGTCTTTTTAATGGCCTTTTGATTTCTTCTTTTGTGGTCTTCATGATGATAAAGACCGCAATTCTTCTGGTCTTCAGTCATTAGTGTTTAATGTATCAACTCTGTTCTTGAGATGGTCTCTAAATTCAGATAGGATATTTTCAAAAGATTATATTTTGTCACTCAAGGACTATTTTAATATTCTTTAGCTTCAGCTTGAACTTGCATATGAGAAATTGATGGTTTGTTCTAAGTCTTCCCCTGTTCTTGTTTTGGCTATAATATTGACCTTTTCCAATGTTGCTTCACACAGATGTAGTCATCTGACTTGCCAACAACATCTGAGGCTCAAACATAGCTTCTATTCACACCTAATACCAGAGCTTTCTGTTCTATGTTCACATATCCAACTTTGTTGATTTGTAGAGATCTTAGTCTCTTGTTCTATAATCTGCTCTGTCCTGATTTCTTCAAATTAATAGCCTCAAATGATGTGATATAAAGAAAATTTCTCATGGCAAAAAGGCACTGGTGACATGTTTTTGTTGTTAGGTGTCATCGAGTCAGTACCGACTCACAACAACCCTATGTACAACAGAATGAACACTTCCCAGTCCTGGGCCAACCTTACAATTGTTGCCATGCTTGAGACCATTGATGCTGCCACTTTGCCAGTTCATCTCGCTGGGAGTCTTCCTCTTTTTCTATGACCCTCCACCTTACCAAACATGATATCCTTCTCCAGTGACTGGTCCCTCCTGACAATATGTCCAAAGTATGATAGACAAAGTTTGGCCATCCTGGCCTCCAAGGAACACTCTGACTGCACTTCTTCCAGCACAGATCTGTTGGTTCTTTTGGCAGCCCATGGCACTTTGAATATTCTCCTTCAAGACCATAACTCAAAAGCATCAATTCTTCTACGATCTTCCTTACTCACTGTCCAGCTTTCGCATGCATTTGAGGTTATTGAAACTACCATAGCTAGGTCAGGCTCACCTTAGTCCTCAAGCTGACATCTTTGCTCTTCAACACTTTAAAAAGGTCTTGTGTAGCAAATTTGCCTAATGCAATACTGGTGACATAGGAGTGTAATAAATATGTATTACTTCATATCACCAATCACCATGAACTTAAGGAGGCTGATGAGGTCTTAAAAAATTAATTCCCAAGTAGCCTACTAGAAAGACACAAGAGCACCTGGTATATCAGATGCTATTGTGGTTATAATTTAGTTTGTAATAACAGTAAATTTTATAGTTAGAAATGAGCATTTTCTCTTGGGATATTACCCTTTCATTCTAAATTAAAAAAAAAAAAAAAAAGAAGAAGACTTTGTGAGAAAATGGCAGAATATCTTATCTTGATTTTTAGTCTTCAATGTAAAAACAGAGACAATGAAAACTTAGGTCTATGGAGTCCTGGTGTGGTGCTATAGAATAAACATTGGCCTGTCTACAGCTAACTCCTCTGAAAACTTACGCAGGGTCACTATGAGTCAGAATCAAGTTAATGACTTAACAACAAATTACATTTATAATCTTTTTCTTCCATATATATTGTCCATTATAAAAAATACCTTTGTGTACAGCTTCAATTTTTAACAAATTGCTACTGAGAAACCAGCCCTTTATTCCTGAATATGAAAGTGTCAGATTTCTGAAGTTTGACTCTGAGAAAGTCTTATTCTCGGTTTATTCACCAACATCTTCAGACCAATATTCCAAATGACCTCCAAAATCTAAACTTAAAATAAGCTCAATTTTTATCAAAGAGCTCAGCCCTCAATAAAAGCTATAATCCCCCTTGACAGACCACCAATCAATCATGCTGAAATAATCTCGAAAAGCCCAATAGTTTATCCTAAAACTTCAAGTTCCTTTAATTGTTATCAGTCAAATATAGCCCTAATCCATAACCTTGACTTGGTTCTTTTGCTATCTAGGTGGCTCCAAGAATTAGGAATAGGTTATAGAAAGGCAAAAGAAAGATCACAATGATATGAAATGTCAACTGAAAAAAGTATAAATGGAGATATCAGATGGTATACATTACAGAACAAAGAGAAAGCTTAAGACTGAGATGGATTGAGAACCTTTCCTGGTGTGGCACTGTATGATCAGCATTGTACTGTGAACTACAAGGTCCACAGTTGAAACCCACCAACTACTCCTTGGGAACCCTATACAGGGTTGCTATGAGTCAAAACTGACTTTATAGCATTTAACAACAACGACAATTTCCAACTCATTGAGTTATTGGTCGTTTCTTCATATGGTGACCAAATGTCCAGAGGGATTTAGAAAACCAAAACAGCTGTTCAGAGGAAGCATGATTCATTAGGCATAGCCTATTAATTGCTCAGTAGATAAATTTACTAGATGAATTACCACCCAGATAAAAACAGGTAAGTGTCCATCTCACTACTAAAAATATTTAAATTCTTATTAAAAGATAAATCACATTTCTAAAAATTTGATTCACTGTCTGGCAAGTGATAATCACTGAATTAAGAGCCCTTAACTACCAGCTGCTCTGCGGGAGAAAGATGAGGCTTTCTACTCCCGTAAGGATTTACACCCTCAGAAACCCTGTACAGGGTCACTATGGGTCGGAACCGACTCGATGGCACTTAACAACAACAACAACAACAATATTATAGATATAATAATGGATTAATGTTTTTCACAATAATATGTCAGAATTCTTTTAAAATTATATATTGCCTTTAAAACTATTCTAATCTATGTCTCTAAAAATTAAATTAACTTTTTTAGGAGATGAGTATAGAGAAATGTATTATTGAAACTGTAGCCATCATGGTAACTCAAGACAAAAATAGAAAAAGCAAACACACCAATATCAATAACTACTCGAGAGACAAAACAGCATTTTAATTATAGCATGCCAAAATGAAATTTCCTCATCAATTTTAAATTATTTTTAATAGCCCAGGTTATCAATGACTAGTACCTGACATGCAGAAAATGGACCATACAAAAGGCCATAAGGATTTAATATTATTTATTTTGGTATCAGACCCATACCATCATAAAATTAATAATAAATCAATTCTACCAAATTTACATATGATGAAATTTTGATGACGTGGACTCTACTGTAAAATACAGCAATGTCTCTATAAAATAGGTTTTTGTTTTCCTTTTAAAAAAATGATGAGTCAGTGTATTTAATTCTGTGTTACTGAATTTGGTGGTCATATTTCAAGTCAGATTTGAAATGTTGATCTGTCTAGGGGCTGCTCATCAAAGTCTCTTTCAAGCATGTGAATTCTGGTTTTGGTCAGATACTGATTTTACCTCCCAAAATAAGGTTAATGGGTATGCTAGCTAACTTGGTTTCCTGTTAAATGGCTTAGACTTTTCATGGACCAAGAAAATAGAGGCTGCTATAAGATTAAATCAAACTAAGTTCAAAGCTCATGGTAAAGAGAAGTTGAGCTTTAAATATTTATTGGGGAGAGTTGAAGAAGGTAGCAAGGATTTTTTTTTTTTTTTTTTGATGTTTTGTTTTGTTTCCATCTCAGGGGGACAGCTGAGAAATTGTTTTACTGCAGGTGATATGTCAGCATGTTACTTACTCATCACACATGCCAACCTTGAGAGGGTCTCTTTGTCATTACTTATAACTGCCAATTTAAAAGCTAGACCAGTGGGGAATAAAAGAACCAACTGGAACAAATAGAGGTTTTACCACAGCTCCTGTCTGTCTACTGGAGTCAGCACAAGTAGTGAATTTTAAACAGGAAGTAACAACCAAATTACTTCTTTCAGTTCACCAGACATCACAGGTCTGAGTGATATACTCTGACCTCAGGAGCTGACATTAGATTGGGGTGGAGTACTGTGAATCAGGTGTTCAGGTTGATAGCTGAAAGAAAAGGCTTGATTTTACTACATAAAGTCTGTCCTTCCTTATCCATTGGCTCAGCACCACTAAGCCTTTTCCTAGTAACTTTACCTTGAGTTCAAATTGCAGGGAAGATGTAACCAATTAAGCAGAGTGAAAAGACTCAGTTCAACAATATGGAAAACACACAAGGACCACACTGGCACTCAGCCTGAGCTGAAATTAGAGCAGCTTAAATTGAGCAAAGACACTGGTCTGTCTGGAATATTCCTGTTATGCCACATATCACCCTTTCGTCATGTTTGTGTGTTTAGGATTTTCAAGCTAGGGACTATTCTGGGTATAGTATAAGGCTATCTGTTCACCCTACGTTTACTTTGATTTGACCTTTCAGTTAAATTGGCATTTTGTAGTTATTTGGAAACTACACTTTAGGGAGAGAGTTAGCAGTGGTGAGTAGGGAGGGTACTGAAGCAAGCACATAGAATTTATAACCATTACGATAGCCTCTTGACAGGTGAAGGTCATGCTAAATGTTTGAATGCATTTCTGGGGTCTGTGTTAACTCTCTAGAATGACTGCACTTTAAAACTTAGTTTGAATGTGGCTTTAAAGCACAATGGAACAAAGTAAATTTTTAAAATACCTAGAACTGGGCTTTAGATATTCTGATTTAATTGGATGAGGATGAGGCTCAATCATCAGTGTTTTTTCAAAAGTTCTTCCTTGTTGTTTTTAAGTGTGATCTAGTCAGTTCCAATCCATAGCAACCTTGTACAGGATTTCCAGGGAGCGGCTGGTGAGCTTGAACCACTGCCCTTGTAGTTCAAACCGCTTTTTCAGTCCAACATATTAACACTCAGGTGATTCTAATGTGTAGCTATGCCATTTAGCTCATGGTTTTACCAAGAAAAGCATAAGGTAATCCATATACGAAGACATGGCATGCTCTGCTATATGGGTTTGAATTAACTCCTCAATGACACTGACTTTGTCATTTGAAGATATGCATCAGCTACAGTTGATGCAGTGACTACAACACTGTTCTCAAGCATAGTAATAGCTGTGAAGTTGTCACAGGCCTGGGCACTGTTTCATTTTGTTTTACAAAGAGTCACTGCGAGTAGGAACTGACTCGGTGGCACCTAACATCAGATTCAGAAAGGCTCATTTTTATGTTTCTTTATTTGCCATCTCATCTATCAGAAATAGTGTTTCATAAAATTATGCAGGTCAGGATGCTAAATGCTCTTCCCTTCAATGGTGGAAATTTATATATAGAATGCAGGTCCCCCAGCCTTGTCAAAAGTTCACTTTATACCACTTCACTTTTATAAAAGATCTGTATTAGTACCCATTTTCACTAACCAAAAGAAATTTGAAGATTTTCACTTTTATGAAATAACTTGAAAACCCAAATTGGTATTCAATGTTGGTTTTGAAGAAAGACATTGAAGGGACCGACTGCATTCAGCATCTTAGCATCATGCTACCATAGCTTTGATCTATGATTCTGAACTATATAGGCAATATTTTAGGTTACATATTATATGAGTTTTTAGGTTATATTTTGGGTATGGGAACATTCAATAATTTCCCCATATTAATTAATGGTAATTGCTTCTTCATTTTGGCTTACAAAAGGTTTTATTAGAATGTTCTATCTGGGATGGCAGGGCAAACCTGTATATAGTGTCTGACATGCATAGGGTAGTCAACAGTTTGAAATAATAGTAGCATCTGGTGAAATTTCCACCTTAAGGAAATTCTGCTAAGGAAATGCCTCAGTAATCATTATAACAGTAACAGCCTTTCAAAGGTATAAATCTCCTCTAATTTGTTCTTAAATTCTCTTTTAAATTTGGCAGTGGAGAAGTCCTTCTGTATCTAAAATCTGATATTCAGCCACAATAAGGAAGGCTTCAGTTTTTAAATTGACACAATTTTTTTTAATAAAGAATAGCCTGTCAATATTATGCATAGAAGCCCTAAGGCAGAAGGAAAGACACTTTCTATCTCGGTGGTAAATAAAGTTCTTGACAGAGTCTGAGTGAAGGAAGAGAGTGGTCCAGCTGGCACTGTGCTGATATTCAGTCTTTGGCATGATGGAAAAAGGATTAAGGAAGGGGACATAATTAGCTTTCATCTCAGTATCCTGACAGAATCCTCCCCTCTGTGAGACCAGCCTTATGGAAAGATTATTATACTCACTGCCATTCCAGAAATGGGCTACATTATACAGCCTATGATGAAGAATGCTTAACATTCTATGAAGTTGATATCAAGATAACTCAGTATATGAATTATTATTTAAGTGGGAAAGCAAAATCCTGGAAACAAAGCAGACCAGTCTATGACAAGCAATTTCGAAATCACAAGCCCTATGTGTTCCAAATTTAAATGGACTGATAAATAGGAAGTAGTGATTGATTAACTTTGTTGCAGAACATACATCATGTAAGAATTAGAATCAATGTTGAATTTTGACTCTGATTCTCAAAATAACATTTTTCTTCAGTTTGATAGAGTGAGAACAAAACTTAGTATAAGGAGTTTGGGATTCTATTTCCAAAGTTCAAATAAGCAACCAACCATGGCAACTCAGTATCTCTAGATCTTGTTTATTTATTTATTTTAATATCTATAAAACAACAGGATTCTATTTACTCATTCAAGAATATTCATGGTAGCCTAGTATGAGCTTGCTAGGGCACTGAGGATACAAAGATGAACACTAAATGGACCCTGTTCTTAAACACTTTTAGCCTAGACAACTAAGTAAATAAATAGTGCCTATTGTGTAGCGCTGTGGACTGATGCATCAGACTGCAAAGTCATTTGAACCGCAAGGTCGGTGGTTCAAGCTCACCAGCTGCTCCTTGGAAACCCTATACAGGGTTGCTATGGGTCGGAATTGACTCGACGGCACTTAACAACAACAATTCAGTGTTGAGGAGTCCTGGTTTGGCACTGTGGGTTAATTCCCTGGACTGCAAAATTGGTTTGAGCTGCAAGGTTGGTGGTTCAAGTTCACTAGCCTCTCCAGGGTCGTCGCTATGGGTCAGAAATGACTTGATGGAACTTAACAAAAACAACAATTCAGTGTTGAAAGTGCAGTAGTATATTCATAAACAAAGTAACTAAATTGATTAGGGTAGATGATGGCGTCCTCAGTGCAGACTTCCAGAAGAATTTCATAAGTAGAATCATGAACATATAGGTCTTTCTTATATTTCAGATTCTGTAACATTAAAAATGAAATGAAAATAATTCAATAATAAATCCATTTATATATATCAATTCATGTATGTTCTGTGTATAAATTATGGTCAATTTTTCATAAGTCTCAAGAGATTTTTAAGTTCTGTAGAGTACCAGTAGTATCATAGAGCAATATTCATTATCATTCTGTGTCAGACCCCATGCTGGAAAGAATCATGGTGTCACAGTCTTGATACTCAATTTTTTTTTTTTTTATCTGCAAACATGTAATACATGTGTGGCTTTGCATTGCATGCTTGACAAAGGAGACAGAAGACGTGATTATGCCTTCAGTAAGTTCATAGGTTGTTGTTGTTGTTAAATGCCATAGAGTCGGTTCTGACTCTTAGAGACCCTGGATAGGGTTTCCAAGGAGTGAATGGTGAATTTGAACCACCAACTTTGTGATTCAAACTGACCTTGTGGTCCAGTGCTTTATCTCACAGAGCCACACCAGGAATTGGGGTAAATAATACATAAACAAATAAAAGAATTACATTACAATGAGTATTATAATAGTTGTTTCTGTTGTTATGTGCTGTCAAATCAATTCTGTCTCATAATGACCTTGGGGTTCAAACTGACATTGTGGTCCAGCACATTATCCTACAATGCTGGACCAGGAGGTAGGTATATAAACAAATACAAAATACTATATAAACACAAAGAATTATGCAATGTAAAAGTGAATTTAGGAGTTTTAGAAGAATAATAACACCATAATTCATATGCATTGGACTCATATATACAGGTATTTTCCATGATTATCTCATTTAATCTAACTATAATCTTATAAGGCAAACATTATTACTCCCTTTTACATGGAGAAACTAAAGCTAGAAAGGTTAGTAATCTAGGCTAAAATCACTGTGATTTTTTAATTAAGTGAGATTTAAATTCAAGTCTGCCTGAGATAAAAGGGGATTTTCCTAAGTAAACAACTACATTAGGTTCCTAGGGATTCCATAACATATTTTCATAAACTTGATGGCTTAAAACAAAGTAAATTATTTTCATATAATTCTGGAGAGCAGGAAGACTAAAATCAAGGTGTCAGTAGGGTAATAGTCTCTCTAAAAGTCGAAGATAAAACTTCCCTTGTCTTTTCTAGCTTCTGAAAGCTCTAGGCATTCTTTGACTGTGGTAGTATAACTCGAGTGTACAACTTCACATAACTTTTCTTGTGTGTCTCTGTCTTTGTTCCTTTTGTCTCTTATAAAGACAATGGCAATTGGATTTGAGGTCCACTCTAATCCAAGATGATCTTATCTCAAGATCCTATTTAATTACATGCACAATTTCCCCCCCACTCCCCCACCCCCAAAATAAGGTCACATTCATACTGGGAATTAGGATGTGGACATAACTCTAAGAAGGTACACTTCAACCTCCTGAAGTGGTGTTTTAATTAAATAATTAAGACAAGTTGGAAATTATAATGGAAGATAACATCCCAAACACAGATAGCAATTGACGAACACAGATAGCAAAAGACTAGACAGATAAGAGAATGCATGCTAGGCAAGTGCATGTACTGTGTTATACTGGAAAACAAAAAACAACAAAAAATGTGCTGAAAAACAGGTTTCAAAAATTATGCAATGACTAGATAATAGAGAACCTTATCCACTGTGATGGTTCATTTTATATTTTATTGATTCTTTTTCTCTAGATAACCCTGATTAGGGTAGATTTTGACAATGATAAATGTAGTGCTGCTATAAAAAACCCCTAAAAATGTAGGCAGGAATTTGGTTTTCAGTAATGAATAGAGGCTGTAAGAGTGCTCCTTGGAGGCCAAGATGGCCAAACTTCGTCTCTCATACTTCACACATATTGTCACGAGGGACCAGTCACTGGAAAAGGATATCATGTTTGGTAAGCTGGAGAGTCAGAGAAGAAGAGGAAGACCCCCAAAGAGATGGATTGGCCAAGTGGCAACATCGATGGTCTCAAGTGTGGCAACAATAGTGAGGTTGGCCCAGGATTGGGCAGTGTTTCATTCTGCTTTGCATAAGGTCACTATGGGTCGGTACCAACTCGATGGCACCTAACAACAACAACAACTTATTGTGGTATTTTGTTATGGCAACCCTAGGAAACTATAACATCCATTATGCAAAATCATCAGAACTATATTTAAACTTGGAGTCATTAAAGAGTTTTTATATAAGGAAATCAAATGATCAATTACACACGTTATAGAAATTATTCTAATGCCAATGCATAAGAAACAATAAAGGATGAGTGTTTGTGTGCCAGGAGACCCACCATCTACTCTACTTCTCCACATCTCATAGGGATGGTTCCTGAGGGAGTTCTAATATCACCTGGAGCCTATAAATGTTTTAGGCTGAAGATCACAACTGTAAAATCTATTTTTGGCCATACCAAAAGCCTCATCAAAAATAACACTGGCAGTTTGATCTACATCTATATGACTACTGCATCAATTACTGGTTTCTAAAATTCTAACAAGCATCTTTTGGGGACTAATTTTCTGCAGTTGAAAGTTATACAAATTCACTATATACTCTAACCAGTTTTTATTTTACCTAATATTAAACTTATGTATATATATGTATTATATATTTATATATATATATACACACACACACACATAAACGTACAACAGGATAAGTCCAAAAAGTATTGCTACTATGATTCCAGATCATACATGCACAGGTTATTCCAAGCAAAATTCCCTGATTGGTGGATGGCTGCAGACAAGTTCTCTCAGTAACAGTCTTGTTTAGTCTTGCTGAGTACCTTCAAAAAAAAGGTCTAATCAAAACAGTGGCTTCTGAGGGCATCTACTGGTTCAGTGTAATTCAAGGCAGAGAGGTCAGCTCAGAAGGTTATTACGACTGTTTGAAGGACACAAGACAGCCCTGGAGGTGGGGGTGGGGGCGCTTATTACAAAGAAGTTTTAAGAAAATGGAAAACTGCATTGATGAGAAAAAGGCCAGGAAAGTTGCCTTGCTTTTCAACTGCATGAAGAGACAGAGAGGCCAGTGTTCCTGAGCCCCATGTTGTTCAAGGGTCAACTTTGTAAGTTTGTAATCGCCAGATTGAAAAATATTTAAAGCTGTGTCAGTCCCTAGTATTGGCAAACATGTGGAGAGACATGCACTCTCAAGTCCCACTGGGAGGGAGTGTGAATTAGTGCAACTGTTTCAGAGGGCAGTTGGGTGACATCTATCCAAAATTTAAATGCATGTATTCCCTTGACCCAGAAATCCGTCTTCTAGAAATTATCCTACAGACACACTTGTGTAATTATGCCATGATATATCGATAAGAATATCCATGGCACACTGTAATAATAAACACTGAAAATAGCGTAATCCTTCAGAGGCTTGTGAAATGAAGTATGCAGTTCATACTGGAGAATATGATATAGTCTTTAAAAAGAAGGAGGTAAAAAGCCAGATATATGGGAAAATGTCCAAGGTGTATTAAGCTATTAAAGAAAAAGCAAAATGCAGAATAATATGTATAGTTAGGAATAAATTTATATTAAAATTGTATTTGTATACCAAGTATATAATTTAATTTTATACCAAGGCATGAATACATAAATTAGATATTCTAAATGTATAAAATACTTTAGGAAGGGTACTCCAGGAGGACACTTAATCAGCAGTAATTAGAGGGGAGTCCTGGTGGCACAGTGGTTAAGCTGTTAGCTGCTAACTGAAAGGTCTGAGGTTCAAACCAACCAGGAGTGAGGAATGATGTGACAGTCTGCTTTTGTAAAGATTACAGCTACTCTGTCCCATAGAGACACTATGGATTGAATAAGACTTGACAGCAATGGCTTTGAGGTTTTTTGGTTTACATGTATTAGTTTTATTTTTCTTTTAGCATATAACATTCATCTGATAAACGAGGACTTCAGTTGCCCTTTGCTAAGACAACAGTTAACCCTGCCTAATGTTAAAAAAATATTTTATTATGGAAAATTTCAGACTTCATATATATCCCCTTATTTTTCCTCACCCTCCTCTTGGATTATAAGGAGCTCTGGTAGCGTAGTGGTTACGAATCGGGCTGCGAACCTTAAGGTCAGC
>NW_006408720.1:625789-630660 GCF_000296735.1 Chrysochloris asiatica | reverse complement strand
GTTTCTTAAAAAATAAAATCTTTAATATACCACTGAGAGAAAACATGATTTTTTGGTGAATATCCTTAAAATAATTTCATTGTTCGTTGTTGTTTTTACATATATATATATTACTTGTTTTTATGAACAAATTATAAGGAAATACCTTGAGTCTCGGAGTCCTGGTATGGCACTGTGGGTTAATGTGCCAGATTGCAAAACCATTTGAACTGCAAGGTTGGTGGTTCAAACTCACCAGCTACTCTTCAGAAACCCTATACAGGGTAGGTATGGGTCAGAACACACTAGACAGCTGTTAACAATAACAATAACAAACCATAAGTCTATTTTATAGCAAGTTATGATTAATGTAGTTTCATGTCATTAAATATACTCTAACTTCATTTTATATGACTTGCTTGTACTTCCCTGTATTGATAAACCATAGTTCATTTAATCAATTTCTGATTTTAAGGCATTTGAATTATTTCCAGTTGAACATAATCATACCAATTTATATGTATGAGCAAATCATTTGTCATGACTTAAGAATATGATGGTATAATAGTTGTACTAGCATTTCTGTTTTTTCTTCCAAATATACTCTGAAACCTTCTCCACAATGTTCTATGACTCAAGAGTGTTACTTCTAAGAATCACATTAATCATATACAGAACACACCACTCAACAGCACCACAATATACATGGACTACAATGTACATGGCATATTGTCCAATATACAAGGTATTTTAGGACCCACAGTAAGTCTCAATAAACTTAAAACATTGAAATAATATAAAACATCTTCTCTGATCGTAAGACTATTTGTTAAGTGCTATCGAGTCAGTTCAGACTCATCGAGACCCTGTATAGGGTTTCCAAGGAGTAGCTAGTGAATTTGAACCACTGACCTTTTGGTTACAAGTCCAGAGCCACACCAGGATCTGATCATAACACTGTAAAACTGGAAATAAATAACAGAGTGAACAAGGTAAAAATATATGGAAACTTAATATCACCTTACTTAAAAATGATTACTTAATAGAAAAAATTAAACATGAAATTTTTAAAGTCTTGGAATGCAATGAGATTAAAACCACAACCTACTTAAATATTTGGAACATAGCAAAAATAGTGGCAGAGGATATATCATAGCAACATATGCACACATGAAAAAATAATAAAGAGCCAAAATCAGTAGATTAACGCTACAACCTGAACAAATAGAAAAGAACAACAATTGAAGTCCACAGTCACCCAAAAAAATGAAATAATGAAGATCAGAGCAGAAATGAATAAAATAGGAAACAAACAATAAAAAGAATAAACAGAGCTAGGAGTTTGTTATTTGATAGGATCAATAAAATTGAAAAACTTCCCAATAAAGAAAAGCCTGGTCCAGACATCTTCACTGGAGAAATTTACCAGTCAGAGAAAGCTTTTAGTCAAGCTATTTCAGAACATATAATAGGAAGAAATATCCCCTAATTTATTCTATGAAGCCAGCTTTACCCTGATACCCAACCCAGAAACAAACAAACAAACAAAAAAACACTGAAAAGAATATTATAGACTGATATCCCTCATGAATATGGATGCAAAAATTCTCAATTATTTAATGTGTAGTTTTATTCTAGCCAAGAGAATTCAACAGCATATTTTTTAAACTATAGCATGATAAATGGTATTTGTTCTAGGAATGAAAAGATGGTTCAACATTTGAAAATCAACCGATGAAATTTGTCATATAAATAAACAAAGGAAAAGAATCAAATGATAATTTTAATCCATACAAGAAAGGCATTTGATGAAATCCATTATACTTTTATTATAAAAAAAACTCAGGAAAATATGAGCACAAGGAAAATTCCTCAATACAATTTTGGGCACATATATAAAACTCACAGCCAAATTTATTCACAATGGAGAAAGATTAAGAATGGAAATGAGACAAAAATGACCATCATCACAACTCTTATGTAATATTTTACTGGAAATCCTAGCTAGAGGAATTAGGCAAGAAGTGAAATAAGAGTTATCCAATTAGAAAAGGAAGAAGTAAAACTACCCTTATTCACAAATGACATGATCCTATATATAGAAAATCCCAGAGATTTCACAAGACAGTTACTGGAACCAATAGAAGGATTCAACAAATATTCAAAACACAAAAATCAGTTGGGTTCCTCTGTACTAACAAGGAGGACTTTAAAAAGAAATGCAAGAGTACAATGTGATTTATAGGAGCCCGGGGAGGCTAAAATATCCAGGAATAAACTTATCCAGGGATATAAAAGGCTTATATAACAAAGTTGCAAAATAGTATTGTTAGAAACTAAAAAATGATCTATATAAATGGGGAAATAGTCAATTATCTTGAATTGGAAAAGTTAACATTGTGTAAGTTTCAGTACTACTGAAAGAAATCTAAAGATATAACGCAATTCCTATCCAAATTCCTAAAACATTCTTTAATTAAATAGGAAAACTAATTTTCAATTTTATTTGGGAAAGAAGGTTCTGAATGCTAAAGCAATATTGAAGAAGAAAAAGTAGGAGACTTCAGACTTCCTCATTATTATGTTACTGTTGTTCTTAAGTGTCTTCAAACCAATTCTGACTCATAGTGACCCTGTATAGGGTTTCTGATGTTGTAAATATTTGTGGGAGCAGAAAGTCTCACCTTTCTTCTTTTGAGTGACTGGTGGGCTTCAATTACGAAACTTGTAACTCATATACCAAGACTAGGAGACCTACTTTTCAGCATAAATTGCCTATCAAACAAAACTAAAAATACATGCATGACACAATATAAATTAGATTATGGGACTTCCTAAAAATTAAATGTAAGGGAAAGTTAAAAATTGTTGCTACAAAATCATAGAAAATTTATCAAACAAAAATGACAAAATTTGAAATGATTTTTTTGTCAACATGTCTGAAGGGGGTGTTTCCATCGTTCTAACCCTTCCCTGAAGAATCTTGTGCTCCTTAATTTAGAACACATCAAAACAGTAGATTGGGCATCCCCAAGGGACTCATTCCTTTTAAGTTAACTTTTTATTGTAAATTAAGTTTACCAACAAGATCATCAGTTTTATGTTCAACAAATCATACACTTTGTTTCATCTCAATGATTGCACTCTAATGAGACTAAGACAGATGTAGCTTTTTTTTGAAAATTGGAAGAAATTTATACCCGTGAGAAACTTATGTGAGTCACCCTAGATATTAATATTAAAAACAGTAGTATTTTGCCAGTTTGCTTAAAGAAGGGTATCCATTACTTAACTCCTAAAATGTTTCCTAAGAGTCCCAGTATGGTGCTGTGGGTTAATGCACTGGATTACAACGTGGTTTGAACTGCAAGGTCAGCGGATCAAGCTCACCAGCCACTCCTTGAAAACCATACACAGGATCACAATGGTTCAGAATTGACTAGATGGCACTTAACAACAAAAGTGTTTCCTATCGAGTAGGCATCCATGGATCTCCTGTGGCCCAGATAGCTTAGTTCAGTGGTCTCAACATTGGAAATCACAGTAGATTGATCGAGAGAAGCACTGTAGCATCAAATACCAAGTTTTAGATTCCAAGTAGATAAGACAAACTTTACCCTGTCAATACGTGGTTCTCAACAAGAGGTAGTTCTACCCACTAGGACATGTGGTGGAAGTCTGTGGGAATGTATTTCATGGATGTAATGTTCAGGAGAACCCATGGTATTTAGTTGCCAGGACTAGAGATGCTGCAATGCTGAGAGGTACTGAGCAAGGAAGAACCGGCCCTCATTTTGCCTAGCTTTCAAATGACCTATAGAAAAAACAAGTGTAGTCTTGATAGAACTTGTCTATAGTCATCCACCATTGTAGAGACATGTTTAACATGTTTTGTCTGAGATAAATGCATGTGTATATGAACTCGAGACCTAGTAGCAATGCTTTTTGACTTAGTCTCATACTTATACTCATCAAGGATTTTACTAAAAGAGTAAAATGAGAATTTACAATCTGGGAAGGAAATCTTTGAGAATGACGTATCTGATATGTTCACTGTGAAATGTAAAGTAAACTTCAACAACTCAGCAACAAAAAGACAAATAGTCCAATCAAAAATGGGCAAAGGAGACAAACATACTCTTCACCAAAAAGGACGTTTGAAGAAGTTACTAAATATATGAAATGATTGTCATGACCATTTGTCATTAAATCTCTAAAATCAAGTCTACTGCTATGAAGTTGATTCTAACTTATATTTGTTGTATTTGTTGTAGGTGCCATCGAGTCAGTACCGACTCACAGTGACCTTATGCGCAGCAGAACAAAACACTGCCCAATCCTGGGCCAACCTCACTACTGTTGCTGCACTTGAGTCCATCAATGCTGCCACTTGGCCAATCCATCTCATTGGGGGTCTTCCTCTTCTTCTCTGACCCTCCACCTTACCAAACATGATATCCTTTTCCAGTGACTTGTCCCTCCTGACAATATGTCTGAAGTATGAGAGACAAAGTTTGGCCATCTTGGCCTCCAAGGAGCACTCTGGCTATACTTCTACCAAGACGGATCTATTGGTTCTTTTGGCAGCCCATGGCACTTTCAATATTCTCCTCCAACACCATAACTCAAAAGCATCAATTCTTCTACGGTTTTCCTTATTCACTGTCCAGCTTTCACATCCATATGAGGTTACTGAAAGTATCATGGTTTGGGTCAGGGGCACCTTAGTCCTCCAGCTGATATCTTTGCTCTTCAACACTTTCAAAAGGTCTTGTGCAGCAGATTTGCCTAATGAAACAAGTCGTTTGATTTCTTGACTGAAGCTTCCATGAGTGTTGATAGTTGATCCAAGAAGAATGAAGTCCTTGACAACTTCAATCTTTTCTCCATTG
>NW_006408720.1:619370-624599 GCF_000296735.1 Chrysochloris asiatica | reverse complement strand
CAAGTTTCAGTGTCTCTTCTGACATTCATTTTGACCTTTTCCTTCTTTCTTGTCTTCTCAATGACTTTTTGCTTTCTTCATGTATGATGTTCTTGTGACTCAGAAATTCCTTTACTTGGTATATATCCACAAAAAATACAAGCCAGACATGAGTAGACATATGTACTTTGATGTTCATTGTAGCACTATTTACAATAGCAAAAACATGAAGACAGCCTTAGTACCCACCTTTGGGACATACATACAATGGAATACTATGCAATGTTGAAGAATAATGATCAGCCTGTGAAACATCTCATAACTTGAATAAATGTGGAGGACAGTATGCTAAGTAAAATTAGTCAATCACAAAATTACACTATTGTATAAGACCATCATTGTAAAAGTTAAGAGAAGGTTTCGAAACTAAAAGAAGCATTATTTGATCATTACCAGGGGTGGGAGAGAGGACAGAGTAATTCACTGACTAGAAGGTTGACACATATTAGTTTGAGTGATGGGGCAGGCAACATACAAGAAAGGGGAAGATGGTATAAGAATTGTGAAGATAGTTGAAGACACAGGGAGGTATGCATAGGCAAATGAGATAGATGCAAATAGTGATATATACACAACCCTGGAACAACAGTGTTCTGGGTGTGAATGCATGGATTGAGACATAGGCTGAATGGTTATGGGAGAGGGAGTAAGACATATTCTTATATCCCAATGTATGAGTTTGAAAGAGAAAAAAAATTATATATATATATATATGTAATAGGATGGCTTATACAATAAGCAGTACCACCCATAAGCAGCATGCTTTCTTAAGTAATTAATTATATAAGAACATTTACCCAGAAACAAAGATGAGACGGCAAGCAAAGAAGCTAGATCAATGGAAACAGAACAAAGAAGGAAAATGCTGACACACTGAAAATTGTAGCTGATGTCACAGAACAATTTGTATAAAAATTGTTTTAAGAAAACCTAATTGGCTTTGTAAACTTTCATCAAAAACACAATAAAATATTATTTAAAAACAAAAAGAAGAATCACATCAACAGTTTCCTTGTCTCAGGTTTTGGTGCTGTTTGACCAGAAGGCAGGCTACAGATATTTTAAAAAGTTGGTGAATAAGAATGTGTTGCTTCTCCTGGTTCCTTCTATGCCAAACATTTTGAAAAAGCTGTGTTTATCTTTTGTGAAGTGGACCCTTTCCTACAACCTCAACTTTCCTGGGTCTCAGTAAACACCCCCTTCATATTCTCCTCAGGCCAGGGATGGTAATAGTTTCCTATGATTGCTAATACAGAAGAGCTTCACTATTCTTCAGTCGATATATTAAACATAAAATTTTAAAATATGCTCCTTATTAAACTCTTTCCAATTACCACATTGAGTCCTGGGGTGGCAGTATAGGATTAGCACTGACATAATAACCACAAGGCTGGTATTCCCACTCCACCAGCTGATTCTTGAAAACCTTATACAGGGTCCCTGTGAGTCAGAACTGACTCGGCACTTCACAACAACAATTACCTCTTAAGAAGGTATCATCTGGAAGATGGCAGACTAGGCAGACATGCTATACACCTTCTAAAAAAGACTGAGAAACCAAATGAAACAGATACAGATGTTAATCCTGGAACCCTGCACTTCAGAGAAAAGGATAGAGTAGTAGATTGAATACCGACTAGGAAAAAAGAAGAACAAAAGTGGCAAGAGAGGAGACTAATGTGTGAATTGTCAGCTGGCTTGAATTCATGTGGCTGTCTTGAACTTTTAAAAAATGTTTGTTGTGATTTGACCAAAGGTTTACAGAGCAGATCATCAGTTTTTCAGTTAACAAACCATAGACTTTGTTTCGCTATATGGGTGCAATCCCCTCCATGTACCAATATCCAACCACATTTACCTCTATTCACTTTAACTGTTGCATATATCCTTGCATTTCTCACTACCTGCATGCTTCCTCTGCTAATCTTCTTGTCACCCATGTTAACATGTGTCTACTCTCTAGCCCTGTAGGTGCATAGATATTATCCTGTCACAGAAAGCCTTGTGTCTCATGACTGATCCAGATATGTACTTTTTGACAATGAATGCAACACCATTCCTCTTCGATTTGTCATTCCTGACATAGTAAAACATGCAGTTGTCAGATTAAAAATAGCCAATACCAGTCCATTTCAGCTCACTAATTCCTAAGATACCAATGTTTATGCATTCCATTTTATTTTTGACAATTTCCAATTTTCCTAGATTCATACTTTGTACATTCCATGTTCTGATTATTGATGGATGTTTACAGCTGTTTCTCTTCATTTTGAGTTGAGCCCCTCAGCAGTTGAGCTTTACACCCATGGGTTTTACTCCATTTGTGTCATCACAGTCAACTCTACTTTGAGAAGACAGCCCTATCCCAGTAGTATTTTGAGTGTCTTCTATTTTGAAGGGCTTATCTTCCAGCACTTTATCTGATAATATTCTGCCGCCATCTGACAGTGCTCCACTCCTAGTCATAAGATTTTCAGTGACTAAACATTTGGAAATAGTCCATCTCTCCTTCTTCTTAGTCTGTCTTTGTCTGAAAGCTCAGCTGTAACCTGTCCAATCTAGGTAACTTTGCTGGTATTTAAAATACCCTTGGCATAGTTTCTAGAATCAGAGCAACACATATGCAATTACAGTATGACAAACTGACAGTTGAGTTGTGGTCTGAATGTTTAGTCACTGAAAATCTTATGAATGGCAGTGGAAATTCTGTCATATGTCACCAGAATGTTTAAAATTATAACATGATGAATAGCTGGCCAATATTGTCAGATGTAGTGCTGAAAGATGAGCCCTTCAGTTTTGAAGGTACTCAAAATATGAAAGGGGAACAGCTATCTCCTCAGAGTTGATCATGAATACATATGGAGTTAAGCTTTCAGAACCTTAATTTGCTAATGGAACACAACTCAAAATGAGAAACAGTTGTAAACATCCATTAATAATCAAAATATGGAATGTGTGAAGTATGCATCTAGGAAAATTATAAGTTCTAAAAAATGAAATGGAGCACATAAAGACTGGTATCCTGGCATTAGTCAGCTGAAATAAACTAGCATGGGCCATTTTTAATCTGACAGTCATATGGTTAACTATGACTAATAGCAAACTGCAGAGGAATGGTGTTGCATTAATCATCAAAAAGAACATTTCAACATTTATCTTGAAGTTTAATGCTGTCTGTGATAGGATAATATCAATAAACCTAGATGGAAGACCAGTTAATATCACTAATATTCAAATTTACACACCACTAAAGATAGTGATGATGAATTTGAATAATTCTACCAACTTCTTTTGTCTGAAATTTACCAAACATGTAATCAAGATATATTAATAAATATTGGTGATTGGAATGCAATAATTGAAAGCAAAGATTAGTAGTTGGAAAATATGGTCTTGGTCATAGAAAGATGCTAGAGACTACGTGATAGAATTTTGTAAGGCCAATGGTCTGTTCATTTCAAATACCTTTTTTTAAACAACATAAAAAACAAATATATTCATGAACCTCATCAGATGAAATAAACTGAAATCAAATTGACTACATCTGTGGACAGAGATGATGGAAAAGCTCCATATCATCAGCACAAACTAGGCCAGGGGCAGACTCATGTGCAAGTTCAAGCTGAAGCTGAAAAAAATGAAAACAAGTCTACAAGAGCCAAACTTTAATATTCAACATGTCTCATCAGAATTTAGAAATAATCTGAAGAACAAATTTGATTAATTACACAATAATAACTGAAAACCAGATGAGTTGTTTGATGACATCAAGAGCATAATATAGGAAGAAAGCAAAACGTTATTAAGAAAACAAGACAGAAAGATTAGACCAATGAATAAGGAATGAATATCAACTCATTTTAAATATGATGTTGGAGAAAAATATTAAATGCACTATGGGCTTCTAGAAGAACAAACAAATTTGTATTGATAAAGAGACTGCCATAATGCTCCTTAGAAGACAGCTGGTGAGGTTTCGTCACTCATACTTCAGATATATTATCAGAAGAGACTAGCCCTGGAGAAGGACAACATGCTTGGTCAAGAGGAGGGTCATTGAAAAAAAGGAAGACTGACAATGTGATAGATTGACATAGTGGTAGCAGCAATGAGCTTAAGTATAACAGCACTTGTCAGAATGGGAAAAACTGGGCAGTCATTCTGATGTAAATAGGGTTGCTTTAAGTTGAAACTGACTTGATGGCCCCAAACAACAACAACAAAATTTAGCCTGTGGAAAATCCAGATGGGTCTAGGAGAATAACAGTTGATTACCAAGAATTTAGCCAGGAGATGTCTACAATTGGAACTGCTGCTTCATATGTGATTTTATTGCTTGAGCAAATGAATATATTCTATAGTACCTGGAATGCAGCCATTGATCTAGTCAATGCCTTTTACACAATTTCAGTTTCAAAGTCGCAATAGAAGCAGTTTTCCTTAAGTTATCAAGGTCAACAATATACTTGGACTGTCCTACCTCGTATTCTGTATGAACTCTTCATCTGTTTCATAATTCAGTCTCCAGTGAATTTGATTCTCTTTTCCTTCCACAAGATGTCACATTGATCCATTATATTGATGACATTATGCAGATTGGACCTAGTAAGGAAGAAGTATCAATAACTCTTATTGGTCTTATTGGTAAACTATCTGGGTGTTTGCTGTTGTTAAGTGCCATTGAGTAGTTTCTGGCACATATCTATCAGTGTAGGGATTGGACCCAAATAGGACCTGAAGGCCAAGTAAGCTGCTTGAGGAAGTAGCCCAAATGTCCATGACCTCTACTCCTGCCACATTACCATTGCTCTCCCAGTAGGTACCTATACCTAATGGAGAGTTCCTTATGATCAGTTGACAGAAGAAGATAAAAATCCATGCTTGATTTATAGATGGTTCTGTAAAATATGCAGGCACTGTTCAAAAGTGGACACAACAACACTGTAGCCCATTTTGAACTTCCCTGTAGGATAATGTTTAAGAGAAATCCTTCGAATGTCCAGAATTTATAACAGTTCACATGATTGTCCATTTTCTTAAGAAGGAGAAGTGGCAGATAGGACTGTATACCTGCCTGACCTGCCTGCCTACCATCTCATCTGCCATTCTTGGTTTAAATGACCCACAGATCTGGGACTTGTTCTCCTATATCATTGTGTGAGTCATTTCCGTAATATAAACATTATA
>NW_006408720.1:603354-619270 GCF_000296735.1 Chrysochloris asiatica | reverse complement strand
GGTCTAGTTTCTCTAGAGAACCCAGCCTAACCTAAGACATGGTGATTGGAATGTGAAATTTGAAAATAAAGAAGGATCAGCAGTTGGAAAATATGACACCTTTGTGAAAAGAAATGATGCAGTGATATAAACATTATATATATAAACATATATATGTAATGTGAATCACATTATAGAATTTTGCAAGATCAATGACTTTTTTTTTTATTACAAATACATTTTTAAACAATATAAGTGGTAACATTACAAAAGGAATTCCACCACTTGTCTGTCAGTTTACGATATTGTGGTCACTGCATGTTGCTGTCATGCTGAAAGCTCTGCCAGTGGTATTTTAATTGCTGGCAGGGTCACCCATGGTGGACATGTTTCAGCTGAGCTTTTAAACTAAGACAGGTTAGGAAGTAGAAGAGGCAGACTATTTCTGAATGTTCAAGCCTTGACTTCAAATAGAGAAGGATCCTATGGCAGAAAATTCAATGATGCAAACAGCATCAAAAGATGGAAGGAAGACACAGAGTCATTTTACCAAAAGGAAATGGTCAATGTTCAACCTTTTCAAGAGGTAGCATATGTTCAAGAACCAATGGTACTGAAGGAAGAAGTTAAAAGCCCATTGAAGTCATTGACAAAGAACAAAACTTCTGGAATTGATGGGATACAAATTGTAATTGAAACAAACTGATGCAGCACTGGAGGCACTCACTCATCTACACCAAGTAATTTGGAAGACAACTACATAGTCAATTGATTGGAAGAGGTCCATAGTTGTGCCCACTCTAAGGAGAGGTAACCCAATGGAATACAGAAATCATTGGACAATATTATTAATAGCACATGCAAGTAAAATTTTGCTAAAGATCATTCAAAAACGACTACAAAAGTACATTGACAGGAGGATGTCAGAGGTTCTAGATGGATTCAGTGACTGCTACAATGGGGTAAAGCATAACGACAATTGTGAGGATGCCACACAATCAGGTACTGTTTCATTCTTTTATGCATAGGGTTGCTATAAGTCAGAACTGACTTGATGGCACCTAACAAGAGCACACAAAAGAACCACCACTTATATGTCAGTTTGTCATACTGTGGTGTCTTGAGTGGTGCTGTGATGCTGGAAGATATGGCACCAATATTTTAAATACCAGCAATGTACTCATTGTGAACAGGTTTCAGAAGAGTTTACAGGCTAAGACATGTTAGCAATCAGCAGAAGTGGACTACATCTGAGTGGTTAGTCAATGAAAATCTTATGAGTAGCACTGGAATATTGTTAGATATTGTACCAGAAAATGCAATTATTATGATTAGTACCAACACATTGCTAGATATAGTACCAAAAAATGAAAACAATATGAATAGCAGCAAAGTATTATCAGATGTAGTGCCAGAAGATGAATCTCTCAGGTTGGGAGTTACTAAAAATATAACTGGCAAAGTTATGTCTCCTCAAAGTAGAACTCACCATAATGACATGAAGGGAGCAAAATTTTGGGACTTTCATTTGCTGATGGGACAAAACAAAATGAGGAGAAATAGTGTCAAATATTCATTAATGGCAAGTATGAACTATGAATCTAGAATAATTGGAAGTTGCAAAAAATTAAACTTAAAAAGATTGATATTCTAGGCATTAGTGACCTGAAATACATTGGCATTACCATGTTGAATCAGAAAATTACATGGGAATGAAGAATGGCATTATATTTATCATAAAAAAGAACATTTAAGGATATATCTTTATGAATAATGTCATCTGTGATAAGATCATTTCCATACAATTACAAGGAATATCAGTCAATACCACTGTTACTTAAACATGTGCCCACCACTAAAACCAGTTATAATGAAATTGAAGAATTATTTCAACGTCTTCAATCTGAAATTGACTAAACATGCAATCAAGGTGCACTGATAATTACTGATGATTGGATTGTGAATACTGGAAACAAAGAGGAAAGATC
This sequence comes from Chrysochloris asiatica, assembly GCF_000296735.1. NCBI lineage: Eukaryota > Metazoa > Chordata > Mammalia > Afrosoricida > Chrysochloridae > Chrysochloris > Chrysochloris asiatica. The sequence continues at coordinate 617,303 of NW_006408720.1, read as the reverse complement.
AATAACTGGCAAATATAGCCTTAGTGATAGAAATGATACCGAAGATCAAATGATAGAATTTTATACTACCAATGAATTATTCATTGCCTATATCTTTTTGAAACAGCACAAAATGCAACTATACACAGGGATCTCACCAGATGGAAAACACACCTGTGAGGAGAGACCCTGGAGAAGCTCAATATCATCAATAAAAACAAGACCAGGAACAAGCTGTGGAACAGGCCATCAGTTGCTCATGGGCAAGTTCAGGTTAAAGCAAAAGGCAATTAAAATAAATTTAAAAGAATATATCATACCTGAATTTAGAGACCACCTCAAGAATAGATGTGATAAATTAGACAGTAATGATTGAATACTGGAAAAGTAGTGGGATGACATCAAGAACATCCCACAGGAAGTAAGCAAAAGATGATTAAAAAGACATAAAAGAAAGAAAAGGCAAAAATGGATGTCAACAGAGACTCTGAAATTTGCAATTGCGTTTAGAGAAGCTAAAGTGACTTGAAGAAATGTTCAAGAACAAGAATTGAAGAGAAAATTTCAAAGGACAGATCAAGAAGACAAAATAAAGTATTGTAATGAAATATTCAAAGACCTGGAGTTTGAAAACCAAAAGAGAAGACTATGCTCAGCTCAGCATTTCTCAAACTGAAAGAACTGAAGAAAAAAATGCAAGCCTTGGTTTGCAATGATTCCATGTGCAAAATAGTGAATGATGCAGAAAACATCAGAAGAAGGTAGAAGGAATACACAGAGCATGAAAAAGAAGTGGTCAATGACCAATAATTTCAAGAAGTAGCATACAATCCACAACTGATGGTATTGAAGGAAGAAGTTCAAGTTTCATTGAAGGCATTGGAGAAGAAAAAGTCTCCAGAAATTGACAGAATAAAAATTAAAATCTTTTGCCAAAATGTTGCAAACCTGGAGGCGCTAAATTGTCTATGCCAAGATATTTGGAAGACAGCTGCCTGGTGAACTGATAGGAAGAGATCTATGTTTGTTCCCATTCAAAATTATATAATATGGTGGAAGAACAAGGTAGATAGAGGAACACTGAGTCAGATCTGCACAGGCTAAATGGGACAGAGGTAAATAGTGATGTATACTCAACCTTGGGACAACAGGGCTCTGTGATACAAGGATCAAGGCATAGTCTGAAGAGGGGAAATAACGTTAAAATGCTTGGCTGTCTTAAGAATCTTGGTTACTCTTGCCTACTAATGTAAAATAGACACTTGAGTGGGATAAAAATGAATACTGGTAAATGTGATTAGAGAAAGCTTGTAAGCCCATCCTCAGCCTATAACTGATTTGAATACCTAAAACGGGTTCTAGAACTTGCCCAATGAAATAGGCTTCTTGAGGAGCCTTTGTAGGGTATAGGACCTTAGGTGGAATCTTAAGCCCCATAAAGAACCTTATGAGGTGGGATAATTCCACTAGAAAATAACAAGCAAACCAGTCTGGAACAGCTAGAGCAACAGAAGATACATCTTCAAAGAAAGATCAGCAGGAAAAATCCAAAACAAAAAATGGCAGTCTCATTGACTACTACAAGAACAAGCAAGTTGTTCACCAAGAAGCCATCAAGGCAAGCATCAAGTCTCTTCAGGACAAACCCCTCTCCAAGACTGAAACTCAAAGGGAATACATGAACAGGTATGTCAGCTTGCTGGTGACCACATTGGTTTACTCATGAGTGGAAGAGGGGGAAAGACAGCAATGAAGAAGTGGGCTGATTTCAGCCATGTTCCATAGACTCCCATTGACCTGGAGATAAGAGAGAGAAGAGGAAGGGCTGGTTGGTCTGATGTGTGATGAGACCTAGGTATTCCTGAGTCCATGGACAAGGACATAGCCATGGGGGTGCTAGAGCTGAAAGTGAAGCATCCAGCTGATATGAAGAGAGAGGAGACTCACAGGAACACCCAAACTCACAGATAGTATCCATTTGATCTAGCCTTGATGGCTTGATAATCAGAACTCAACTAGAGGAAGATAAAAAAAAAAAAAAAAGTTTGATAAAGGAAACGAGGTAAATTCCTACAATTGATTAATTTGACCAATACTTATGGATATAGTAGCTCAAAATACAAACTGAGTGGGAAGGAGTCTTCACATCAAGTATCAATCCTGGTCACTCTGTATATAGGGTAGATAGGGAATGGCAACTTAGACATTGGCTACCTAAAATGAAGGGGTGATAAAGGCATGAAGTGACTGGCATAAAAGTTTTCAAAAGAAATTTAGTTTAAGTGTTCAGGGGAAGATAGAGTTCCCACTGAATAGTTTTCATCTAGTCTAGATGGGTCTGATAAAAAGAGATGGTGATATAACTCTTATGATTCAATAGTGAGTAACTGATATCATGACTAATTGCAACTGTCCCAACTGTAAAGGTAGAAGTTTTGTAACAAAAATGGGGGAGTAGTTAATCTTACAGTCCAGAAACATACGCATGTTTCGTGGAAGTAGCAGTCAAGAAATCAAATGATGAATTGCATTAGGCAAATCTATTTCACAAGATCTCTTTAAAGTGTTTAAGATCAAAAATGTCAGTTTGAGGACTAATGTGCATTTGACTCAAACCATGGTATTTTCAATAACCTCATATGCATACAAAAGTTGGACATTGAATAAGGAAGATAGTAGATGAACTGATACACTTGCACTGTGGTGTGGGAGGCAAATATTAAAAGTATCATGGACTGCCTAAAGAGCAAATCAATCTGTGCTGGAAAATGTATAATCAGAATGCTTCTTGAAAGCCAGGATAGACAGACTACGTCTCTCATACTTTGGACATATTGTCAGGATGATCTAGTCCCTTGAGACAGACATCACATTTGGTAAAACGGAGGGTGATATAAAAGAGGAAGACCCTTGTAAGATGAATTGGCACAGTGGCAGCAGCGATGGGTTCAAATGTTGCAAAGATTGTGAGGTTGGGGCAGTGTTTCATCTGTTGTTCACTATCAGTTGGTAATGACTCAATGGCACCTACCAACAACAACAACATATATGGTTCACTGCTTTTGCTTGTTTAGAAAACCTGCTCTAAGATATGTGGTACTGAGGGAGCAGGGTTCTAGAGAAACAAAATCAGAAGAATGAGTTTTCTAAATTGGTTCTCAAGTCTGACTAGTTTTAAAGGCTCTAATTTAGGGTAGAGGCATGTCTGACCTATATGCTTTATAGAAATCATACTTGGGCTGATTTTGAGTTTGATCTTTACCCTTGTGGAGTCAGACACATTCCCCACTGATTTAGCAGTTGTTGTCATGAGCAGGATTCATTGCAATGCCTTCAGACTCATGGAAGCATGAGGTTTTGTAAGAGAAAGAACCAAGGTGCATGGGAAGTGAAACTTTTGATTTTAGATGGTTAGTTTGAATTTTGTTACCAGTAGTGGCTGAAAGGAATGTAGGGGGTAGCATTCTACAGTGGAGGGGAGAGCAGCAGCTTCTGGAATTTTCTTTATTTAAAGATTATGCATATAGTTGACAAGGGTGACAAAGTTGGACTGTAGTAGTTCAGGTTCTGTGTCAACCTGACTAGACCAGGATTTTCAGTGGCTTAGCAATTGAGATGTGCTTATTCCCATGGTGACTGAACCTAATACAGGCATAGTTATCTCTATGATGAGTAGCCATGAGCATCCAATCAATTGAAAGGATGTTTCCTTGGGGGTGTGGCCTGTTCTCAATATAATGGACATGAGGGAAAGGTTCTCTCTCTCTTCTGCTGGGGACTTGGAATACCTATTTATAAGTCCTTTCCTTGAAAATAAACTTCATTTATATATATATATATACATACATATATATGTTTCGTCGATTTTGCTTCTCTAGAAAACTTGGCCCAAGACATGGTGTTTTCAATTGCCTCATATGCATGTGAAAGTTGAACAACGAATAAGAAAGAACATAGAAGAATTAATGCATTTTAACTTTGGTTTTGATGAAAAATACTGAAAGTACTATGGACTGCCAGAAGAATGAGCAAATCTGTTTTGGTAGAAATACAGCCAGAATGATCCGTCCAAGCCAGGAATGCATGAAACTTCATGTCTTGTACTTTGGACATATTATCAGGAAGAAATATTCCCTAGAGAAGGTCATGATGGTTGGAAAAATAGAAGGTTGCCAAAAAAGAGATAGGCCACAACAAGGTGGATTGACACAGTACCAGAAACAATTAACTCAAACATAACAAGAAGTCAGCATTTCGAAACTACCAGCAGTTCCACTGGAAAAAGATGAGGCCTTCTGCTCCCGTAAGGTGGAGGGTCAGAGAACAAGAAAAAGTCTCCCAGCGAGATGGACTGGCAAAGTGGCAGCATCAATGGGCTTAAGTGTGGCAACAATTGTGAGGTTGGCCCAGGACTGGGCAGTGTTTCACTCCGTTGTAAATAGGGTCACAGTGCATTTGTACCAACTCAATGGCACCTAACAATAACAACAATGGAGTTCTGGTATGGTGCTATAGGATAAGCATTGGACTCTAACTACAGGTTGGCAGTTCAAGCCTATGAGCCTCTTCTCAGAAATTCTATACAGGGTTGCTTTGAGTTGGAACTGATTTAATGGCAACATACAGATGACACAACCTTGCTTGTTGAATGTGAAGAGAACTTGAAGCACTTACTGATATAGAGCAAAGTCTGTAGCCTTCCATTTTGATTATACCTCAAGAATTTAACTTTACTTGAATTCACAAGTAACACTCTTGGAAATAATAGATCAGGAAACAAAGAATGTTTTGCACTGGGCAAATTTGCCACCAAAGATCTCTTTGAAGTGTTAAAAAGCACAGTACATACTTTAAGATTAAGGGGTGCCTACCTACACCATGATATTTTCAATTGCTTCTTACGTATATGAAATCTGGACAATGGATAAGGAAGACTGAAGAAGAATTGATACTTTTGAAGAAGAATGTTAATTTTACCATAGACTGCCAGAGTAACAAACAAATCTGTATTGGAAGAAGTACAGCCACAATACTCCTTAGAAATGGTGGTGGTGAGACTTTGGATATGCTATCAGTAGAGACCAGTCTCTGGTGAAGAACGAAAAAAAGAGGAAAACTCAATACTTTCTAGACTGACACATTAAAACAAATATAACAATTATGAGGATAGCAGAGAACAGAGTAGTGATTTGTTTTGTTGTGCGTTGTTATCGTTGTTAAGTACCGTAGAGTCGGTTAGGACTCATAGTGACCCTGCACAGGGTTTCTGAGGCGGTGAATCTTTACGGGAGCAGAAGGCCTCATCTTTTTCCATCGGAACAGCTGGTAGTTTCGAACTGCTGACCCTGAGGTTAGCAGCAGGATTCATAATCACTATGCTACCAGAACTCCTTGGGGTAAAACAATTTGCTGTGAGTTGGATCTGATTTGACTACTTCCGAAAACAAGAACGGAAATAGAGTATAACATAGCTTTAGAAATGATAATAAAGCAAGATGGGATGAGCGTAGCTGTGGTACCAGAGTTGTTAAGCACTGTTATTGTTGTTGTTGTGTGCCGTGGAGGCGGTTCCGACTCATAGCGACCCCGTACAGGGTTTCCTAGGCTGTAAATCTTTACGGGAGCAGAAAGCCTCATCTTTCTCCCGCAGAACAGCTGGTAGTTTCAAACTGCTGACCTTGCAGTTCTCAGCCCACTTGGTAACCACTACACTACCAGAGCTATGGAGGTGGAAAAGAAAGAAAATACACCTTCTTGAGGGAAATCAATGACTATCTTGGAAAAGGTAGTGTTTGAGATGCAAGGAATGAATAGGATATTGAAACTGCAGAGAGGGAAAACAGGAATTAAAAAACACTGAAAATGTGAATAAAAATAGAAAAAAATTATATGTGAGATTAAGTAGAGTTAAGATTTTTCTATTTCACCATAAGTAACATTGTTAGGTGTTTTAGAGCTAGCTCTAACCCATCGTTACCCTATGTACAGCAAAACAAAAACTGCCCAATCCTGAACCATCTTTTAATTGCTGCTATGCTTGAGTCCACTGCTGCTGCCACTGTTCCAATCAATCCATGTCGTTAGGGGTCTCCCTCTTTATTACTTACTTTACCAAGTAAGTAATAAAGAGGGAGATTTTACCAAGCATTTTATCCTTCTCCGAGAACTTGTCCCTCCTGACAATATGTCCAAAGTTTGAGGGGCAAAGTCTGACCATCTTGGCTACCTAGAGCATTCTGGTTGTACTTCTTCTAACACAGATTTGTTTGTTCTTCTGACAGCCCATGATGCCTGCAAAAACCACATAGGGACCATGCCAGACTTCCCCTGGCTTCACAAATACGCTCGAGAGTCAAACTCAAAATCATCCAAGGCTGACTTCTATGAAATGGAGAGAGGTCAGACATGCATCCACCCTACAACCTTTTTTATCCTATTCTGACACCAATCATCCATTCCACAGCACTCTCTTCTCCACATCTGGGTTCCATAATCCATTGCAATGGCCACACAGAACTCACAATCAATGCTGACAATTATGAGGCTTCTTACGGAAGTGAATAGGGTAAAATTCAGGATCAAAATGAAGTCAGGATGCAGAACAACTCTTGCCTACCATATTGTAGACATGCCTCACTCTTGACTTTAGCCTCTCAGCCATGTGGTTCTTTGACCTCTGCCCTGCTCAAGTAGGTGTTACAAAGTTCTTTCAGCCTGTCTGTGAATGCCCAAAGGGCACATTTTCCAAGCTTGTCTCTTGCCTGTAGACACTCAGATTTACTCAATCCATAGACCTAGAGTTCGATGCTGCTCTGTTTTTCCATGCCACTGCCATCACCTCTGCAGTTGCTATTTCTCTAGGTAGGGACAGCAGTTCAAAACTACCAGCTCTTCTGCGGGAGAAAGATGAGGCTTTCTGCTCCCATAAAGATTTACAGCCTCGGAAACCCTATACAGGGTCGCTATGAGTCGGAAATGACTCCACAGCACATAACAACAACAACATAATGGTATTTAGTAAGGTTCAAATATCTCCAGAAATTAAACCAGTAAACCAGTATTTTTATGAATAAGCACTTTTGATATCCCTCCTTGTTGTCCTGGGCTCAGGATGGAAACTCTATAGTGAGTGGCTTTGAACTGGGGTAAAGGACTGGCACTCTATAATGGCAGCTAAGACCTTAAATCTTAACCCTTCTGTTTATGTTTTCAACATCTACTTTTAGATTTATTAGTTATTTATTTATGTTGTGTTGTTGTTGTTGTTTTCCAGATGTGATAAAGTGATTACTGGTTCCTAGGTTTTAGAATCTTGTGAATTTCCCAAAGGTGGCTTCTTCTGTTTACACTAATGCCTTCTTTCTTCAGCAAATAGGCTGAATCTAAACAAGAAAAATTGTTGTCCTCTGGGACTTACAGCAGAGAGGCCTCTGGGCATTAATGAATACACTCAATTAGTAGGTGTCATTCCCAGGTGGTGACAATGACAAGGAAGTAGAGCCTAAGAAAGTGCAATCTGGGTATTTGAATTGCAGGTGACTAATTTAGTTGACTCCACTTGCAAGGTTTGACCGGCCACTGCAGGTGAAGGGATTTGATTGAGCATAGATCAAAAATCTCCCCAGAGCTAAGTGACCTTGTTAAGCAACTTTGCTACATCTTTTATGCAGTGAGTTATGCTCAGCAAAGCACGGATATTTTCCATTAACCTTTGAGGCAACAACAAATGTATCCATTTCCTTTCCCTGCTTACTCACCTTGCTCAAATGCTCAAATTCTTCAGTACAATGCCACTCTGACTTCTATCATTTGCTACTTTGTCATATGGCTATGTGTACTGAGTAAGGCTGCTGTCTATACCAGCTCAATAAAGTGCTTGCATTCAAAACTATGCTTCTGGAATTCCAATATTTCTAAGAGAATTCCAAGCATAATTTTAAAGTTACAGGAGATTTGGAGGCATGAATAGTTTATAAAGCTGGATCAAGTCAATCCAAACACATTTATTGTTGTTATTATTGTGTTGTTGTTGTTGCTAAGTGCCATCAAGTTGATTATGACCTATAGTGACCCTGTATAGGGGTTCCAAGGAGCAGCTGGCAAGCTTGAACTGTCAACCTTGTAGCTCAAACCAACCTTGTGGTCCAGTGCATTAACCCACAGCACCACATCAGAACTCCATTGTTATTAAGTGTTGTCAAGTCGGCTCTGACTCATATCGACCCTGTTCAGGGTTACTGAGGCTGAAGCAGAAAGCCTTATCTTTCTCCTGCAAAGCAGCTTGTGGACGCAAACCACTGGCCTTGTGGTTCAAAAGCCATTGCTTTTTCTACAGTGTCACCATACTCCCAAACACATTCTTTATATGTCCAAAATTTCAGGTTCTGTACTGAGTACAGGTACAACATGACAAGTCCTAGGGAAGCAGAGAGAATGACTTTTCAAATAATCTATGAAGTCAGGTAGACCTGGGCTCACATCCCACCTGTAATTTTCTAATTATAAGAAAATAGCTAATACCTCAGTTTTTTCATATATTTCAAGTAGTTTTTGACTATCAGATAATATAAGTGTGGTGCTTAGTTGAATTTGTGCAAATAGCAAGGATCCGCAAATTTTCATTGTTTGTTGTTATAATAATTTACAGGGTATTATTTTGTTTTTGAAATCTATTGCTGAGCAAAGGCACCAGATAAAACCAATAACTATAACATGATGTCAAAAATCACATCAATTGGCAACCATTCCTGTTCATTAGATATTTAATCATTCATGGAATTCTATTTTACAGACCTTCAGTGAATACTAAAGTATCTTTAAATTAATAATATAAGGTATATTTCATGTGTGTTGTTGTTGTTCTGAGCCATGGGGTCGGTTCCTAGTCATAGTGACCCTTTACAGGATTTCCAAGGCTATAAATCTTTACAGGAGCAGAAAGCCTCATCTTTCTACCGCAGAAGAGCTGATAGTTTTGAACTATTGACCCTGAGATTAGCAGCCCAGTTCGTAACCCCTATGCGACCAGAGCTCCTGTGCTCATGTGTGTAGGCATAGATAAAAAGCAAAAACCCTTAAGCACACCTTAATGCAGCAAGAGTTCAGATGTTCATGTTGTCAGTACATTTCAAAGTATATTTGGTCAAGGACAAGTCTTAGACTGATCTATAGGAAAACACTCGGTATTCTGTTTTGCTGAGCACGCTGAGAAACAGCTATATCTGGAATTGTTACAATGCAACTGAAAAGACAGCAAGTTCATGGATATTTTCCAGAAAACTATGTAACTTGTATAAAAAGCTGTTGGGGTTTCTATCAAAACCCCTAATAGTCAAATAGTCATTTGAAAAATATATGAATATTTTGTAAACTAGACATTGAAACAAACAAATGAAATTGGAGATTGCAATGGAGAAGAGTTGATTATCTTGTTAGATCCACTCCTTCTTAATTATTACTGTTGAAATTAGCTCACTGTACTATGTCACACATCAAAGACCCAAATCAGTCAGAGTAATAAAGGGGCATTTTTTTTTTTTTTTAAATTACAGTGTTGACAAAGAATGGTGAATATACTGCTATCAAAATAAAAAACAAAATTGTCTTAGAAGAAATACAATCATTATGTTCCTTAGGGGGAAGGATGGGGATATTTTGGCTTGTTTACTGTGGGCACATCATAAAGAAAGACCAACTGCTAAAAAAGGACATTATTTGTAGTAAAGTAGAATGTCAGCAAATTTGAGAGAAACCCTCAATGAAACAGACTGACACAAAGCCACAACAATGGACTCAAACATATCAATAGTCATGACTGGACAATGTTTCCTTTAGTTATACATGAAGTCATTGTGAATCACAGCTGACTCAATAGAAACTAACAAAAAACACAATAAAATAGACATGGACCATTAATGTTTAAAGAGAATAAATGGTCCAAATCTCCACAACTGAAATATGCCCAATATTTGCTAAATGCTCAGTGTTTCTACTGACGTCACCTACAGGAACACTATAAAGACCATAAAAGTGATCATTCCCCACAATACATTTCTCTTCCCATTCAAGCACTTATGTTCTCCTGTTAGTATCTTCCTTGGAGGTCTGCCCCATAACACGCCATATGATCATAAAAATCTTGTTAACGTAAATAACAAGTAAAAAGAAAAGGTACTTGGCCACATAGGCTGTCTGTTTCTTTAGGATATTTTCAGTGCAGAATTTGAATTAGCAATATTTGGCTTTAGGGATTTCTCTTTTAACTTCTAGTTAACTTTGGATCCTTTCTTCCTTGATCTGATAGATTATCCTAAAGGCATGAAGTCTCCTGGGTTTATCTCCAATGAGCTCCCAAATCTAGTCTATGTGATTTGTATTGCTTGCTGCTTTTATTTTTTCTTACAGTAAATTTTCCATTGACTTTAATTAAGCTCCCTTTGGTGTTACAAGCTTCTCAGTATCTGATCTAAAGCCTTTCAAACATTTAAAAAAATCAGGTCAGAAAGAGAACAGTTCAGTCATAAAAGAACTGTGGATTCTGTTCAAGTTGCCAGATTATAAAAAGGTCAGTCCTTTAAATGGTCAAGTTAAACAGGATAAAATTTGGGTTAAACTATCTCTCTGTGTTAGTTCACAACTCATCCACAAGCATGCTGAAGCCTGCAAAGGATCAGCAAGTTTTCATTTCTATCTGTGGTGCAGGTTACATTTCAGCAGTTGAAGCCAACTTTGAAAATTAATAATACTGGGCTCTTGTAGTAAACAAAAAAATCATTTATAATACAAACAAAACTTTAATTATGAATTTAAAGAAAAGATTATCCAAAGTTATTATTGAAGTTTGGAGTACATACAAAAGACAAAGTTTGAAAACTTTAAAAATTATTGAAAGTCCTTTTTTTTTTTTAATGTTTTATTGTGAATTATGTGATAGTTTACATGGGAGAACATTAGTTTTACATTCATCCTATCGTATATGGTTTCATTGCCATGGTTACAATCCCCTCTGTGCATAATCAACCAGCCAAAGTGTATACTCTTCAAGCCTGTAGCCTGTCCCCCCTTCCACCCCGCATCCCACCCCCATCATCAGCACACATCCCTTCTCCCTCTCTGGGTCGAAAGTCCCCAGCTGCTCCATCTCTCCACATCATCATCTCTGCCTCGATATCTGGCATCAATGCTTCTCTGGGTAGGGTCCCACTCTCCGCTCTTCTCCCTTGATGGTCCCAGGGACCTCCACTCCTAGACTGCAAAGTCAATCACTCCCCTACTTGCTACAAAATCTTTACATTTACAATCCTCACAATTAGTCCTGATAACAATTATTCAACATTGTATCTCAAGAGACCTATCTGCATTTCCGTTCATCAGCCCCGCCTAGACAGAATAGATACTACTCAGTGGAGAGTCTACTTTCCCCCATGCCCTCTGGATCTAAGTTCCCTCTTGAAAGCTTGTAAGCCAGTCACTTCTTGCCTTTGTAACCCCCCTCCCCACCCCAACTTTGGGTAGCCAGTGTCCAAGTTGCCCATCCCTGTCTAATCTGTGTATGGATAGGGTGGGAATGATCCTTGTTCCCTCTTGTGAGCTACTGCATCCACAGGTATAGGTCAAGTTCATCAAATTTTATCAGATTACTCTTTTTTTCCTCTTCTTTCTTCTTCTGGTTGAGCTCTGATCATCCAGTCATTGAAGCCAGGTGAAGTGAGTATTATCTGCAAGTGTGGGTGTTCTTATGCATATGCTCTCTCTTATCAGCTGGACGCTTCACTCTCCACTCTAGTCCTCTGTGGGTATGTCACTGTCTCAGGGCCCAAGAGTCCCCAGGTCTTGCCACACTGCTGGCCAGGCTGATCTCCAGCTGGGTTCACAGGAGTCTATTGAACATTGTAGGGCTTAGCTCGCAGCTTCATTGCTGCTTTTCCCTCACCTCCCCTTATCGGTAACGAACATGGTCACCAATCAGAACATGTATTCCCATTGAGTCTTAGTCTTCGAAGGGGGTTTGTTCTGAGGGGACCGGACCACTTGCCTTGATGTCTCCTGGGCAAGCAACTTGCTTGTTCTTGTAGTAATCGGTCAGTCTGCCTATATTGTTTTGTATTTTTCCTGTAGGTCTTTGTTTCAAGAAGTATCTTCTGTTCTTCTACCCACTCCAGACTGGTCTGCTTGTCCTTTCAAGTGGAAATTTCCCACCTCTGAAGATTCTGGATGTTGTTCAAGATTCCACCTATGGTCTTATTCAATTCAGAGGCTCCTCAGGAAGCATCCTTCACTGGGCACATTGCAGCCCCATTTTAGGTATTCCAATCAGTTACAGGCAAATGATGGACTTACATGCTTTCTATGGTGATATTTCTGGCTATTCTTTTCTCTCCCCCTCAAGTGTCTATTTTATAGTGGTATGCAAGGGAAACCAAGATTCAAAAGACAGTCAAGCCTCTTAACTTTATTTCCCCCTTTCCCCATTCCAACAATGTCTCAATCCCTGTATCCCAGAGCCCTGTTCCAAGGTTGTGCATACATCATTATTTATCTCTGTCCTACTTAGCCCGTGCAAACCTGCCTAATTGTTCTCCCATCCACTTTGTTCTTTCATTCCCCTCCCCCTTCTTGTGTATTGCACCCCTCCCTAGCACCCAAACTATCCTGTGTCTATTCCCTGCCCTGTGCTCTACCTTCCCCTCCCTTCCCTCACCTCACTGGCAAAGAATCCCCCCCCTCTTTAATATGGGTTCTTTTTCTTAGTGTTTTACAGTAGTGGTCCTATGCAGTATTTCTCCTTTTGTGACTGACTAATTTCACTCAACGTAATGTCCTCAAGATTTCTCCATTTTATGTAGTGGCTTGCAGCTTCCTTGTTATTCTTCAAGATAGCATAATATTCCATTGTGTGTATGTAGCACAGTTTGTTTATCTATTCTTCAGTTGATAGGCACTTAGGCTGTCTCCATCTTTTTGCTATTGTGAATAGTGTTGCTATGAACATTGGTGTGCATATATCTTCTCGTGTTATTGTTTGTATTTCTTGTGGGTAAATACTAAGTAGAGGAATTGCTGGATCCTAAGGTATTTTTGTTTCCAACCTCTGAGGAAATGCCATATTGCTTTCCAGAGAGGTTGGACCATTTTGCAGTCCTACCAGCAATGCCGGAGTGTCCCAGTCTCTCCACATCCCCACCAGCATTTATTGTCCTCTATGTTTTTGATCTTTGCTGTTATTGCTGGTGTGAGATAATATCTCATTGTTGTTTTGATTTGCATCTCTCTAATGGCTAGTAATCATGAACATTTCTTCATATGTTTGTTGGCTGCCTGGATCTCCTCCTTGGTGTAGTGTCTGTTCATGTCCTGGGCCCTTTTTTTAATTGGGCTATTTGTCTTTTTCTTGTAGAGGTATTGCAGTTTCCCATAAGGCCCTTGTCTGATGTATCATCGCAAAAGATTTTTTCCATTCTGTGGGTTCCCTTTTTACTCTTCTGGTGAAGTCTTTTGATGCACATAAGTTTTTAATTTTTACTATGTATCACTCTTCTATTTTGTTGACTTTTGTTGGTGTCGTTTTCAAAATATTTGGTTGTCTATGTATTCCCTGAATTAGTGCCCTCACATTTGTCCCAATGTTTTCATTGATGGCCTTCATAATTCTGGGATTTCCATTTAGGTCTTTAATCCATGTTGGGCTGGTTCTTTTTTATAAGGCATGAGGTGAAGGTCTTGTTTCAATCTTTTGCATATTGCTTTCCAGTTCTGCCAGCACCGTCTGTTGAAGAGACTATCACCTCCTCATATTTCTATTTAGGTATTTTATCAAAAATCATTTGGCTGTATGTAGATGGGTTACTTCCTGGATTCTCGATTCTGTTCCATTATACCAGTACCAAGCTGTTTTGACCACTGTAGCCATGTAGTAAATTTTGAAGTCAGGGAGTGAGAGGTTTCTAACCTTATTCTTCTTCTTAAGCAGT